>NC_082688.1:9663075-9728075 GCF_949987515.2 Delphinus delphis | reverse complement strand
AGTAATGTAATTTATCTTAAAAGAAAAATGCTAAAATAAACTTTCATAGATTCAGATATTCTATGTTATACTGTTTGACTAATTTAAAAAAATGTAATAAACAATAATTTTGTTGTATTGTTCCATTCATGCCATAGGCCTTGACTATAAAGTGAAACTGATTCACTGAATTAATTTCTTTCTAAATATATTATGTAAAGTTTGTAAAGAAAAGTAAATATTAATTTCTCTTGCTTAAATTTCAAGAAGATTTATTTGAGTTCAAGATGTCATTTGAGGAAGGGAGGTGAGGATCCAAACAAAAATGATGAATTGCTAACCCATAACTTAATTTTCTTTATTTTCTCATGATCTAGAAATGATTTTTATACATGGCAAAGAAACACTTAAATATACCCAATAGTACCGTGTAATGTGTAGGATTATGGGATAAATGTTACTGCTCATGTGCACATTAAAACTAGACATTGCCAAATTATGCTTGTTAGTTTCTTCACATAAGATATATTTATGTTGGTGAACACAGAGGGAAATGCACACTACTATACACGCCGTGTGGAGGAGTGTAAATTGGCACAAAATTTCAGGTCATTTTAGAGAACTATTTTGAAAGCCTTGGAAAGATTTATTCCCAAATATTTTGCTTTTAGGAATTAACACTAAGGGATTAGTCAGGAATACATAAAGATATACATACAAAGATGGTCACCACAGAACATCCTCCCTTCTGTGCCACTGCTTGCTGTTAGGTACTTTCTCTCTCTCTCAGTCTTTCTCACAGATTTTTCTTAGGGTGAATTTTGAGCCATACTACAGAAGATAGAATAGTAGAACACCAAACTTGACCAACTTGTGGCCAATCCTGCCCCATTCTTACCTCTATTATCTTTCTCCCTCACATATTTTTTGAAGTAAATCCAAGACATTATTTCACTTGTAAATATATCAGTATGTACTTCTAGGAAATCAGGATTCTTTTAAAAAATCCGTAATGTATCACCATGTTATAACAAAATATTAACAATATTAACAATAATTCTTTACTATCATACATCCAAATGGTTTGTTTGAATATAAATGCACATAAAGTCTACCCATTGCAATTGGTTGGTATATTTTACTTTTTTTTTTCCTATACTTTTTTGTTGAAAAAATAGGATTGTTAGTCCTGTAACTTCCCAGTCTGGATTTTACTGATTGCATCCCCACTGTATAGTTTAACATGTTCTTCTGTTCTCCTTGTATTTTCTGCAAGTTGCCAGTTGGATCTGTAGGCTTAATCAGATTCTGGTTTAAAATTTTCTTCCCTCCCTGCAGGATTGCTTTATAGATTGTGTTATGTTCTTATATCAGGTGGTACAAAATGTCTGCTTTTCATTTTTTTTCTTGAAATATAATTGATTTATAAGTTGTGTAGTTTCTGGTATACAGCAAAATTATTTATTTATATATATATATATATATATATCTATTCTTTTTCAGATTCTTTTCCATTATAGTTTATTATAAGATTGAATATACTTCCCTATGCTATACAGTTGGACCTTGTTTATCTATTTTATATATAGTAGTTTGTATCTGCTAATCCCAAACTCCTAATTTATCTCCCCCTGACCCCTTTCCCCTTTGGTTACCATAAGTTTGTTTTCTGTGAGCCTGTTTCTGTTTTGTAAATAGGTTCATTTGTATCATTTTTTAGATTCCACATATAAGTGATGTTATATGATATTTGTCTTTGTCTGACTTACTTTACTTAGTATAATAATCTCTAAGTCCATTCATGTTGCTGCAGATGGCATTATTTCATTCTTTTCTTAGGGCTGAGTAATATTCCATTGTATATATATACACCACATCTTCTTTATCCATTTATCTGTTGGTGGATATTTAGGTTGCTTCCATGTCTTGGCTATTGTAAATAGTGCTGCTGTGAACATTGGGGTGCATGTATCTTTTCAAATTAGAGTTTTCTCCAGATATATGCCCAGGAGTGAGATTCTTGGATCATATGGCAACTCTATTTTTAGTTTTTTAAGGAACCTCCATACTGTTCTCCATTGTGGCTGCACCAATTTACATTCCCACCAACAGTGTAGGAGGTTTCCCTTTTCTCCACACCCTTTCCAGCATTTATTATTTGTAGACTTTTTGATGATGGCCATTTTGACCAGTGTGAGGCAATACGTCATTGTCATTTACATTTTTCTGATAATTAACAATGTTGAGCATCTTATCATGTGCCTACAGGCCAACTGTATGTTGCCTTTCTCTCTTTTGTTGTGATGTTTGCAGTTACTGATACTCAATGCTTATATCTATTAGTTTATTTGGGGTTGCAAAATAGAGATAGTCTAATTCTGTCATTCCTTTTTCATTTATTAGTTGGAATCATCTATGAAAAACTTCCCTATATCTACTATTTAATTACTCAGTAGTTTAATTTGCAGTATTATTCCAAATAAGACAAAATTGTAAACAATTGAAATATCCAGTGATAGGTGATGTGGTTAAATTATGCTGTAGTTATGTGATAGAATTCCATTTAATTATTTTAAATCATGTTTTAGAAGAATACCTAATAATATGGAAATGTTCAATATATTAAATTTTTAAAGCAGTTTATAAAATAGTAGTATAACCTGTTCTTAGGGTTTTTTCCTCCAAGTTCTTTCCGATAGGGACAAAATATTTACATTAAATAATGGTTTAAATTAAATTAAATTAAATAATGGTTACCTCGCAGTAGTGGAAGTAGGATTCTTTATATATTCTTCTTTATACTTTTCAACTTTTCCACAAAGATAATATATTCATTTTACAGAAACCTTTTTTTCTTACCATTTTTTCAGATGAGCAAAATACTGTTTAGGGACTGGATGTTTTCTAATAGACTATCTTGTCCCATCTTTCAATCCATGAATTTAACCTGTAGAATGGTTGTAATTGCAGAGGCACAAATAGATCACTGCACTCGAAATTAAGTGCTATCTCCTCTAATAGCTTTTTGTGATAGGTGTATTTCTTATTATCATTGTACACCCAGATGCTTTGCACAGGGCCTGGCACAGAACAGCATCAGTAAATATGTTGAACATGTGCTAAGGTAGGCTGACTTAGAGTCATTCTAGACCTAACATGTTAATTGTTCATGTCCAGTTCGTTGATGCTCTTTTACCCTGCATAACTTACCTTGAGTGAGATATTTCTACCTCTGCTTTAGAGAGCTAATAATCTCTAGTTTGGAATCTGTGGACTTCACATAGGGTAGTGTTTCAAATATACCACATTGTCTCTCGAAAAATGATCAGTCCCTCTGGATTAGCACGTCACGCCCCTAAAAATCACCTCATTGTATGATCTCTCGATTCTAGCAGTCTTCTACATTTTTTTTTATCTTGTCCTAAATTATTTTAATTTTTACTTCTCCAGGGAAAAAATTATTGTATATATAGTTTATTTTGAAACTTGATCACATCTAGTTTCATGTTTGTTATTCTTCTGTCTCCCCTTGAAGACAGCAATTGTGTCTTATACTACTGATTTTTTTCCTCAGTACATAGCACTATATTATTCTGATGGTAGATGATCAATAAATAGTTGTCAAATTAGTTAGAATGTTGCTGTTGAATTATTGTTGATTAACATTGTTATGGTAATTTTTCGGATGAAAGAGGTGGAAGAAAATGGTCTTTTACTGTATTGTCTTCATTGAGTTGTTACCAAGTGAAAATTTAGTGTGGGGTTGGAAGTTAAAAGTTCTTTGAAATCCTAATTCATTCAAAAGTATTTGCTGAGTGCTTAATATGTGCTAGGCATTGTTATAGATGCTAGAGATGCAGCAGTGAACAAAACAGGCAAATTCCTGCCCTTAATGGAACTTTATATTCTTGTGGATCTAATTATATGTAACTGGCTGCTGTATGCATTTTGTGATAATGTAAAATGATTTCTAAGGAGCCATCAGCAACATCTTAACTATGTATATCAGATTGATCTGGAGTCAACTATCCGTAAGCTTTTGTGTGGTTTTGCAATAGCTTGGTAGTGAGAAGAGAGGAAAGAAACATTTATTGAATGTATACAATGCGCAGATTTTCTATTAAGAATGTTAACATACCTTATTTCATTTAATTCTCACAGTAGTTCTAAGAGGCAGGTATTATTTCTGTTTTCATCAGTGAAAAAAACAGAGGCTCAGAGATGTTAAGCAGCTTGCCCAGGATCACATAACTAGTGAGTGGCAAACCCTCATTCAAACATAAGTCCTTTTAATTCCAAAGTGCTTCTTCTATAATCATTGCTATGTAGAATGTTCCAAAGATTCTTAGTTGTTTAGTTGAATTTTTCAGTGATGTGTTTGCAAATATGATATGGTTTCCTCATGTGTGTTTTATTCATTATGCTGTACTTTATTGTACAGCAGCATATCCATAAGGAGTCAGAGGATAATGTGGGAGTCAGTTTGTTGGGCAAAAAGGTCATGTTCATGTTCCAAAGTGACTTGAAGTGCTATGTCACAATCTTTAACATGCACATTTAAAAATGACACACATAAAGAACCAGTAGTAGATATTATTCTAGTTCATTGTTACCATGTTTCATTGATTCTAAGATGTTCATTTCATCCCCACATTTTAACATTTTTGAAAATAGGATGCCTCTAACAATTGATGTCATGTCACGTTTTTTTTTGTGTGTGTGTGGTACGCGGGCCTCTCACTGTTGTGGTCTCTCCCGCTGGGGAGCACAGGCTCCGGATGCGCAGGCTCAGTGGCCATGGCTCACGGGCCCAGCCGCTCGGCGGCCTGTGCGATCTCCCCGGACCGGGGCACAAACCCGTGTCCCCTGCCTGCATCGGCAGGCGGACTCTCAACCACTGCGCCACCAGGGAAGCCCCATGTCATGGTTTAATTGGCAGAATTTTTTTTCCTTTACGATAGCACATAAATTCACGTTGAGCCTTATAAGATGGTGTCTTAGATTTAATGAAGTAAAATTATTTATATTTTGGAAACACCCTAAATACGTATATGCACTGTATTTCCAAACAGCTCCATCGACCCTATTTGAGTTGTCAGATTATTAATTTGTTTTTAATGGTTTAGATGTGTTAGATAAATCTTACTCTTAAAATCACCTTTGCAACTTTAAAATTTTTTTGTTACTCTGTAGTATAGCTATGTTTGGATGTTTTTAGAACATCTATTAACATGCCAGCAAACTGTAGGTTATATTGGGTTGGCCAGAAAGTTCATTCTGGTTTTTCCATAACATATTATGGTATAAATTACATCAATAGTATATTTTGAAGAATTACACATTATATTTATTCTGTGATAATGTGTAATGATTCCAAAGGAACCATCAGGCTTTTCAAGTCGTTGACTTACTTTGTTTTTTTAATCCTTAAATATATATTTAGATAAATCACTTACTGTGATTTTAAGATTTCAGTTTCTATTTCTTTTGATAAATTAAAACTAGAAATAGGCAACCTACTAGTAATTAATATAAAATTATAGCTTAAAATTTTACTAACAAAAATAAAGTGAAAATGCCTAGTTCTTTTGAGTTTTATTCTTACTCCATCTATGTCCATGAGAGTCTGCCGAATTTTCTGAATGATGGGAGATTTGGCACGATTTTGAACATATGTGTCTTTGATTTTCACATGTTGTTCTAACTGATGTCAAAAGGAGTTTTTGCATTGGCAGCCTGACAGTAGTCCATGACATTTGGTATCTAGGTGCACTGGAAGTTTAGACTTAGGGTTGAGCAAAATGCTGAAATTGTGGGGTTTTTTGACATAGTTTGCCTTTTGAAAACACTGTGATGATGATGTTGTGTATATTACGTTCAGTGTTTCTTACGTATTTTTTAAATGTCCAAACCACAGAAAACATTATTGTTTTCATGTAGTAGTGTTTAGGTCAAGTAGTATGTGATTGTATTAGAATTCATTTACATTAAAAAAGTTAGAGATTTCTAAAGATTCAATAAGAATAAGATCAGTATTGTACTGAAAAATTGTAATTTACAATGCTTCTCTTCTTGTTTTTTGCAGAAATAGAAATAAGCACATGAATTAAGTTAATAAGCCTTATAAAAACTAAATATAAAACTGTTTGAGAAAATCAACATTTTAAATCATGCTAAGTCTCTTCCTATTTTTACTCATCCTCTTGCAGAGCATTGACAAAAATATGAAATTGATTTGGTTGAAGGGTGTTAAAGAGCCGACAGCCAAATGTCACAAACAATGAATGGCTGCAGTGTTGAAAAAATCAATAGGGAGGTTAAGCTGGTCTTGTGAAAGACTTGGCAGACTGCTCTGTTCCAGGAAGATATCTGTCTTCTGGCCTTGGTTGCATGATCAAAAGGAAAACTTGATAGGTTTAATGAAAGGAGATACTGTAAAACTGACAACAGAAATATAGACACTGTGGTAAACTGTAGTGCACATCAGTGAGTGGTGCTATTAGATACATTTTTCAGCCTGAAAATATATTTATAGGTAGAGATGTCAAAGGTATTAGCATTCTTTTACTTTTTCATTGATTCTCTATCAGGTAATAAATTTGCTTGAAGTAAACAAAGGTTTGCATTGGGCTGAGTGTATAATAAGATGCTAAATGTATAGGACACAGTAATTGCTGTGTTAATTAGTAAACTAATTTTCCAAATCTGTTCATTATAACATTTAAAAAATCTGAATCAAAATTACATCTTCATCATTCTTACATTGTATTTCTAAGACATTAGGAAGGATCAAGAGCCTATGTAAAAAAGACAGCCATTGACTTGTCAATGAAAATAGAAAGTCCATCACTGAAAACCAATGTAGGATTTATGATTCATTAGTCCACCCCACAGGCCATTAGAAGATATTTTATAGAAGATCCTCTTTTACACTTTTATTGATAAACAGTATGTTGGCCTAAAAAATACTTCACTGAGATTGTTTTGATTAGAGCTATGTATTATTAAGTCTGACATTTTAACACATACCAAATACGACTAAGATCATTTATACATCATGTTTCTTTGCAATTTACTGTAGTTCATTGTTTATCAGCTTTACACCAAGTAACATTTTGTGTTTGCAGTATTTTCCCCCTGAATTTTCTTGAGAACTTTTCTTATATTCTGAAATCAGTTATTTCTTGGGTGTTCACTGTGTATAAGTCATTCTGCTAGGAACCAGTATCCTTAATTAAAAGCATTTGTTTATGAGTTTAGAGATTTAGAAATTTTATTTATTTATTTATTTTGAATAGGCAGCTCCATTTTATTAGCTATCATTAGATGTGGCAGTCTCTTTTGTGTAAGTCTGTGAGTAGGTTTAAGAAAAAGGAATCATTAGTTTAAAATTCCCAAATGTGATATTCAGTTTAGAGAAGAAGATAACCTGTTTAAAAACAAATAAATAAAAAGAGAAGAGAAAAGCGAAAGATGTCTGGCAGATTTTCTGCAAGTGGACGCTGTAATAAAAATGCCCCCTACTTTGTTGGGATGGTATTTGGAGGGCTGCTGCCATATGTTACTTTCCTTTTTAGCTGGGATTATGCCATCATTATTGCTGATAAAAGCTGTTTACTGCCTTGGCAAAGGAATGATGCTTGGAGCAGTTTTGGAAACTGCCATTCAGTTTACAAAAAAGTTCATTTAGTGCCAGATGCTAGAATCCTAGGTCTTTGTTATCTTTTCCCATTATTAGACCCATCCATTGTCTATTTCTTTTTTCTCTTTTATAATAGAATGTTGCCTCTTACTACCTGTTTAAATTCAAGCTGTTAATGTGGGAGGTTATCTAAATTGTTAACATTCTCCATGTTATGACTGATCAGTACTAAAGATGGGCAGTTTGGCTTTTAGAATCATTGACTAAATTTGGAATAAGCACTGTAGTGTGCAATGGAATTCCAGTTTCTAAATACTGTGAATTTGTGCTATTTTAGTGCCATTGCATATCAAGCAGAGGTTGGTTCAGTCTTTGAATAAACTATTGGCTAATGTGCAGTTTCTGGAAACATTAAAGGTGGGTGTTGTTTGGGTCAGTTTATCACATTGTTTTTATGCTGCTATGAAACACGTTAGAATTGAAAGTGAAACAAAATTCTAATTTTTTTCCAGGAACTGTTACATTCATAGTTGTTATAACTTTTTATGAGAATATTCCCTTTCTAGTTATTTCTCTGAAACTTTTCCTCTGCTTCTAAACTCAGTATTTGATAGTGACTACATGATTGGATTGCACTGCCTTACGAACTCATAAATGCTAATAACAAACTTTTTTTTCCTGTTAGTGTGTAATACCTAGTAGGCCTTTGGATAATCTAGTTTAGTATAAGGCAAAGAGATTGTTTTGTTTTTAACATTGTCAACATTTTTATTAAGATGTGCTTATCTTTTAGTGTCTGAGTAAATTTTCCTTTTTCTCAATTTGTAATACTGCTCTGTGTATTCAGTATGTGTATAGTATGTGACTTACTGGCCCACCTAGGGGTCACACTCTTGACCTTTGCCATGTTGGCATTGTGCTTTACCGTCTTTTTTCACACTTCAGTATTTAAATTACACTCATGACTTGAATTTAGAATTTTTTGAAGTGTAAAAATTAACTGTTACAAATAATGTTGATAAATTAGAGTCTTACTGGTTTATCTCAAAATGTAGCCCATAGTTCTAAACTTATACTTTTCCCCAATATACTTTTACTCTAATGTTTTGTTTTTGTAGGAACTGTCACCAAGAGGACATAGTCCAAAATAATATAAAACCCACATTTTTAGTGCAGTCATTTTTACAAAAACAAGGTCAGCTGTTTGCTAGAAAACTATACTTATTTAGAATATACTGAAATATACCCAGCCATGGATGACACAAAGGACCCCTGATGATTCAGACTTTCGGATGACTTTAGGTGGGAAAAGAAAGGAAAAGCCATCTTCAAATTTGTTCAAGTATAATGTTAAATTTCAATGTCAAATTGAAGTTGAAAAATTATAATCAACTGGATAAGAGGACTAAGTATCCCCATTAAAAGTTGAGATCATTTGAGTTATGTGTACCATTTTTTAGAAATGATATTTTTATGGTTATGTGAGTAATTATTACTCATCAGCTTCTTCAATTACCTATAAATTATCACAATTAAAAAACAAGTATTAAAATAATAGCCAAATAAAAAATTTTTAGATCCTTTTTTAGAGAGTAGATACTTTAAATGCTCAATAACGGTTAATAAAAGGACATTAACATGAAAAACTGTGCATTTATTTAAACAAGGAACATTAATTGGCTCCTATACACACACACGGCATTATGATAGAAATCCCTGGAGAGCACCAAGATTTGTATCAAGATAGATCTGCCATTTGAATCATGAATTTATTTTTAATGTTCAAAATGATTCAAAATAAATCATGAATTTATTTTGAAATTAAAAAATTTCAGCTACTGTCACTCCCTACTTCCCAAATAATTGTCTTTCATTTTATAATAACTATAAATGGAATATAATCTTTAAAAATTGTGAATCACTATATTGTACACCTATAACTTATATAATACTATACATCAACTATACTTCAATAAAAATTTTTAAGAAAATTATCTTTCAAATTGTATTTGCAAAATTGTCACTGAGAAAGCTACTAATTTTAGAAATTAATATTTCTCATCCCTAGTGACCTAATAACTCCTTTATAATTTTCAGTGAATGAATGTGTTTGATACATCTTGTTTAAATAGCTTTAATTCAGTTGTCTCAAATTTTCCAAAGAGACTAAAATATAATTGCCTTCTTCCATTTACATAGTCATGTTCATTTGTACTTATAAGCCTTGGAATCACTGTCATTTAGGACCATTGACAGGTAGCTTGAATCAAAAGAGCTTGTGTTTTGGTGTCATGTTGCCTTGGGTTTCAAACTCCTAGTTTTGCTATTAGAGTTATGACTTTGGACTAGTTACTGAACTTTTCTGAGACTTGATTTTCTCATTATAAAAAATGTAGTAAAAAAATGTAGTAATATCTGTTTGTCAGGGTGTTATGAAAAGCCTGTGAAAAAGCTGGTACTCGGTAAATGGTAGATATTTTTATTATCTTGAGCTAGACTGTATCAGACATGGGGTGACCAAGTCAAATTAAGTGAGTTTAATTTTATGTATCTGGCTTATCTGCATGGAGTTCTCTGGACATGAATAACTTTTATTGGGTGAATAACTTAAAGCTGTTCTATATGATTTGTAAGATTAAGAAAAGTTTGAGATGACTGTCATCAGCGAGTCTCCAACAAAACCAGGCAGAATGGAAGCTGCCCTTTAGTTTTATTTTTAGTTGAGAATCAGTCCAAGAAGGCAAAACTTTAATATATCTGATTTCATATTGAGCCTGTGATATTTTCATTAACACATTTTTACAGACCAGGTTTTTCAGTTTCTTTATGCCAATAACTTAAACTTTATAAATCTAATAACTTATATTTATAAAATTTATAAGGTATTTTAACATATTCATAGAAACTATTTCTAATATTATAAATGTATTAATGCTTGCTGTTTATGCTTTATTAGTGTTATTCAAATTGATCTTGATTTACTTTCATTTTCAAGGCAGTTTTTTCCTTTTTTAAAAAAATTCCTTCAAATGATAATTATCCTTTCATCAAATTATATATATATCATCTTGATAGTCAAAACTATGCTTTTACTAGGCTACAATGTTACTTTTGGTTAACTGTGTGTGTCTTTTGTTTGTTTTTTGTATGTTTTTGCTTTTATTGTCATTCTGTGGGGGAGAATGTGACTTCTTTCCTGTTTAGATAGATGCATGTAGAACCAAATGAGGGCAGTAAAGTCTAATAGAAAGCTTTACAAATGAAAGTTTTGTTTCTGTTTGTGCAATACCTTGTTCCCCTTTCATGTATCCTGGGAAATCATACTGATCAATAGTTCCCATTTCAGTACAACTGCAGCAAGCATTACAAGTGTATGAAATTTACAACATTGTCTGCTGTAAATTTTAATTGGAAAAATCTTACAGCTTTGCTCTCTATCTTCGGAGGTTTAAATCTATATGATTTTTTTTAAGTAAAAAAAATTTACAACATAATATCATGTCATACAGTTTTTATGGGCGTACAATATAAATAGGACCAAAACTATAGCTTTATTGGAAAAAATAACTCTAAAAATGTATTTTAACACTTAGTGCATTCAACATTTTTTCTATAGAAACAATGGACTTGGTAAAGTAATTTAGTGAATGTTGTAAATTATGAACAATATCAGGCAAGGAATATTATTAACAAATAAATATATTAATAAAAGATATATTCTGTGGTTTCTCTATCTCCCATGTGGGGCCTCTTTCTGAATCATTGTGCAACACTATATAGAGCTAGTGTTCTGATTTAGAAGAGTATGAGAGAAATGTCGCTTTCTGCACAGCTTTATTTCTGTCACAGGTCAGGCTTAGAATGCTGTGTGATACATTTATTGACTCTAATCTGGGCATAAACACAAGTCCTCAAGCACCAGCCCAATTAATAATTTGCATAATTAACACACATATTAAATAGGGACTGGCCTTGCATCTGTATTTGCAGTGATCGGGGTAATGAGGGCTAACGGAGCGGTGCCTCGGGCCTGTGTTAGCAGACGTGTGGCAGTAGTAATTTTTGCTTGGATTGACAACTGCTAGACAAGTGGTCCCAGCATAAAGCTAAACCCCGTTTGGCAGTATTAATCGTTGACAAACTGCTCTTAAAGCTGTAACATTGTTTCTGTCAGTTGTTTGGTTTGATGTCACTGTTAGACATAATAAATCAATAGTGTCAGAATTTGGTAATGTTTATAGCTAGCAAGGTTTATTATTTCATATGACTGTCATGTACAAATAGTGGTTATCATGGCTGCCTCTAAATTATCAAAGACAGAATATGGCTTTGAATATACTTCTGTAATTCTTGTTCCAATGAATTCTTTGCCATCTGGAAATGCTTTTGGTTGGTATGCCTGCCCAATTTCAGTAATATTCATTTCTTCGTGCAGTATGTTCCGTGATTTTTTGAAAGAGTACACAGTTTAATTTCTTGCACATTGACTATAGCTTTAAGTTAGGAAGATATACCTAGCTTCCTCAGCTTCACCTTCATTCCAGACTTGATAATATTTAGCATGTGTGACAGACTACAAAGGTACTGAGATTCCTCAGAGTAGGATTTTAATTTCAGAGCATTTTAAATGCACGTAGGAAGGAAATATTATAGGCAGTTATTACTTATAAAGAGAATAAGTTCTTCAGAGATACAAGTTAAAATTACTTGTTTTTCCGTTCTTTCCCTCTTATCATTTCTCCAAAAGTTTTAACATTTATGTTACACTTTCTCACACCTGATCCTCATTACCAAATGTTTTAAGAATTTCTTCATTTAGATTTCAAAAATGTTTCTTTAAAAATTACCTCAACATGTGATATGATCTTTATTGTCATTCTATTAAAAGCAGTCCTATTTATAGTACTCTTGGTGGAACAGAATTTACATGTGAAACTACTGGCTATAGGTAAACATGTTTATTATGTAGCTATAACATGCTTATGATAAACCATAAGGCTTAAATAATGGCTATTTTTAGTGAGTTAGAATGAATGTATCTCTGCATAGCATTTTGATGTTTCAACTAAAAATGTAAATACATTATGAGCAAATTAAAGGATTTTACGATTTTCCAAAATCTTTTCTTTGGCAAACTAATAGGCAATTCTTAATTATGAGCATAAGAGGTAAATTAGTTCAAAAAAGGTGGAGTCATTTGGAGTGGAGCTTACCTTAGTTTGTCATAACAATATTCTTACTTGAAAAAGGGGGCATGCATAAATTCCTTCAGGAAATTATTAGATTCCATGGGCAAAGAAATATTTAGTTATGAGCATTTATATAATATAAGCATTCGATTAAAAAGCGTGGTCTGCACATTGTAATGCTCATCCATGGTATCACTTTAAGCTGCCATTTCAAAGCTTATTTCCCATCTATTATATGCCTATGCACGTGTATATCATATATATATAAGTTAGCATAATGGTACAAGGGAACTGTATCTGAACAATAACAAGGGGTTTTTAGGATATGAGAGCAATATGACTTTTTTTTAAGTAGTACTTTTTTTTTTTTTCCCCCAAAATCAGTACTTTTAAGTGAATGGAGTTCCAGTCAGAATTGTTATTTCTAGAAGGTAAATGCATATTCTACTTTAGGGAACCCTACTTTTGAAAGACTTTGGCCATCTTTTAAATATCTTTAATGGTGGCAAATAGAAAATGAATAACTAGAGATGATAGTAAGTCATGAGGTTGTGTGACCACCCTTTCTGCCCATGGAGAAGTCTAAGGCTTGTGTGTGTTTGCAGGCAGAGGTCAAGTAGCCCATAGAGGGTGATAGAGAGTAGTAGAGAGAGAAATGACAGTTGGAGGTAGGCCAAGGTTACAGAGGTGGGAAGATAAAACAGAGTGGTTAGATGTTTTTTCACCTTTCAGGTCTCGGCTTAAATGTCATCTCTTTGGAGAGAGACTTTCTTAACCACTCTTGCCAAAGCAGATCTTCCATATTATTCTCTAGGACTCCTCCCTTCATAGGACATGACAATTTGTAATTTTTTTGTTTTGGGGGGACTCCATGGCCCATGAAGATAGGGACCATGTCTCTTTGCTTTGCCATTTTTTTTTTTCAGAAGGAAGGTAATGAAGTATATATCTATTGCAAGACTTCAGACAGGTGGGATTGGGAATTTGAGGGACTTAATATTTCCTTAACATGAGCTTTGAACTTAGGTTTGGTACTTTACATACTCTTATCTTAGAATAATCTTATCAGGTAGTTATGAAAACTTCCATTTTATAGTTGAGAAAATGGAAGCTCAGAGAAGTGAAGTGACTTGCCAGAGGTCACACAGCTAGTAAGTGGCTGAGCTGAGATTTGAATCGTATTTTTGTATAATAATTTCAAAACCTAGAGCATTCCACATTACTCAGGATCTGTGGAACGTATTATTGCGGTCAGTGTAAAAGGCAACCAACATATTTGAAATGGAATTACTAAACAGGATTGTGTACTCAGTTACAATTATGTAGCATGCATTTGTAGCAGACCCAGTCTTGAAAGTTCTGCTATTTTCTCTAGCAGTGTGCCCTAGGATAAGCATAGGGACAGTGAAAATGTATGTTACATATATGTTACTAGCTACATGTAGCATTCTTGAGGGAATTAAAAAGATTGTCACTCAGTTTTCTGCGTGGGGCTTAATTCTTTTATGAAACCCCACCTGGAAAGGCTAAGTTAGGTTATACCACTGTAACAAGCAACCTCCAAATCTTGACTAGTTAGGAAACAATACCCAGTCTTCACTCCTGTGTGTCTCTTTTACTACTCACAGAATCTTCACTTTTGACACTTCTGTTCACCAAATATGTGAGTTTTTTCCCCCACCAAGCAATTCTATGCAATGCCAACTGGGTGTCCTATAATTGTATTCATTTCTGACACTATCTACCTAGAGGTAGCATCAGACCCCACAGGTTAAGGGCTCAGTCTCTTAAGATTGCCCCACTCCGCTTCAGATGCCAGCTGCAAGTTCAGGTTGTTTCCTGTGCTTCTAACCGATTGCCTATAAATAAGAGGTTCCCTTGACACCCCTCTCACGTTCAATTTATTTGCTAGAGAAGCTAACAGAACTCAGGAAAAGAGTTACTTACGTTTACCAGTTTGTTATATGATATGATAAAGGATACCGATGAACAGTCAGATAAAGAGATATAGGGTGAGGTCTGGGAGGTTCCCTAGCGCAGGAGCATGTCCCTGTGGAGTTGGGCTGTATCACCCTCCCAGTATGTGGAGGTGTTCACCAACCTGGAAGCTCTGAAACCCCATACTTAAGAGATTTTTTTGTTTTGTTTTGTTTTGTTTTTTGCAGTACGCGGGCCTCTCACCGCTGCAGCCTCTCCTGTTGCGGAGCACAGGCTCAGCGGCCATGGCTCACGGGCCCAGCCGCCCCGCGGCATGTGGGATCCTCCCGGACCGGGGTACGAACCCGTGTCCCCTGCATCGGCAGGCGGAATCTCAACCACTGCACCACCAGGGAAGCCCACTTCTGAGATTTTTATGGAGGCCTCATCACTGTAGGATCAATCACTGACTTCATTTCCATCCCCTCTCCCCTTTCTGAAGAGGTTGTGGGGGCAGCGTTGAAAATTCCAAGCTTCTACCGGCATCCATCCAGGAGCATCCATCAACCCAGACTCACCTCATTAGAACAAAAGATGCTTCTAGTGCTCCTGTCACTTAGGAAATTAGAAGGGTTTCAAGAGTCCCGTCTCGGGGACTGGGGTCAAAGACCAAATACTAGAGCAAGAGATGCTCCTAGTGCTCTTGTCACTTAGAAAATTACAAGGGTTTTTGTTTTGTTTTTAACATCTTTATTGGAGTATAATTGCTTTACAATGGTGTGTTAGTTTCTGCTGTATAACAAAGTGAATCAGCTATACGTATACAGACATCCCCATATCTCCTCCCTCTTGCGACTCCCTTCCTCCCACCCTCCCTATCCCACCCCTCTAGGTGGTCACAAAGCACCGAGCTGATCTCCCTGTGCTATGCAGCTGCTTCCCACTAGCTATCTGTTTTACATTTGGTAGTGTATATATGTCCATGCCACTCTCTCACTTTGTCCTAGCTTACCCTTCCCCCTCCCCGTGTCCTCAAGTCCATTCTCTACATCTGCGTCTTTGTTCCTGTCCTGCCCCTAGGTTCTTCAGAACCTTTTTTTTTTTTTTTTAGATTCCATATATATGTGTTAGCATATGGTATTTGTCTTTCTCTTTCTGACTTACTTCACTCTGTATGACAGTCTCTAGGTCCATCCACCTCACTACAAATAACTCAATTATGTTTCCTCTTGTGGCTGAGTAATATTCCATTGTATATATGTGCCACATCTTCTTTATCCATTGATCTGTCAGTGGACACTTAGGTTGCTTCCATGTCCTGGCTATTGTAAATAGAGCTGCAGTGAACATTGTGGTACATGACTCTTGCTGGATTATGGTTTTCTCATGATATATGCCCAGTAGTGGGATTGCTGGGTCATATGGTAGTTCTATTTTTAGTTTTTTAAGGAACCCCCATACTGTTCTCCATAGTGGCTGTATCAATTTACATTCCCACCAACAGTGCAAGAGGGTTCCCTTTTCTCCACACCCTCTCCAGCATTTATTGTTTGTAGACTTTTTGATGATGGCCATTCTGACTGGTGTGAGATGATACCTCATTGTAGTTTTGATTTGCATTTCTCTAATGATTAGTGATGTTGAGCATCCTTTCATGTGTTTTTCGGCAATCTTATATCTTCTTTGCAGAAATGTCTATTTAGGTCTTCTGCCCATTTTTGGATTGGGTTGTTAGTTTTCTTGATATTGAGCTGCATGAGCTGCTTGTAAATTTTGGAGATTAATCCTCTGTCAGTTGCTTCATTTGCAAATATTTTCTCCCATTCTGAGGGTTGTCTTTTCGTCTTGTTTATGGTTTCCTTTGCTTTGCAAAAGCTTTGAAGTTTCATTAGGTCCCATTTGTTTATTTTTGTGTTTTTTTTTTATTTTTATTTTTTTTTATTTTTGTTTTTATTTCCATTTCTCTAAGAGGTGGGTCAAAAAGGATCTTGCTGTGATCTATGTCATAGAGTGTTTTGCCTATGTTTTCCTCTAAGGGTTTTATAGTGTCTGGCCTTACATTTAGGTCTTTAATCCATTTTGAGTTTATTTTTGTGTATGGTGTTAGGGAGTGTTCTAATTTCATTCTTTTACAGGTAGCTGTCCAGTTTTCCCAGCACCACTTATTGAAGAGGCTGTCTTTTCTCCATTGTCTTTTCTCCATATTCTTGCCTCTTTTATCAAAGATAAGATGACCATATGTGCGTGGGTTTATCTCTGGGCTTTCTATCCTGTTCCATTGATCTATATTTCTCTTTTTGTGCCAGTACCATACTGTCTTGATTACTGTAGCTGTGTAGTATAGTCTAAAGTTGGGGAGCCTGATTCCTTCAGCTGCGTGTTTCTTTCTCAAGATTGCTTTAGCTATGCGGGGTCTTTTGTGTTTCCATACAAATTGTGAAATTTTTTGGTCTCGTTCTGTGAAGAATGCCATTGATAGTTTGATAAGATTGCATTGAATCTGTAGATTGCTTTGGGTAGTATAGTCATTTTCACAATATTGATTCTTCCAATCTAAGAACATGGTATGTCTCTCTATCTGTTTGTATCATCTTTAATTTATTTCATCAGTGTCTTATAGTTTTCTGTATACAGGTCTTTTGTCTTCTTAGGTAGGTTTATTCCTAGGTATTTTATTCTTTTTGTTGCAATGGTAAATGGGAGTGTTTCCTTAATTTCTCTTTCAGATTTTTCATCATTAGTGTATAGGAGTGCAAGAGATTTCTGTGCATTAGTTTTGTATCCTGCTACTTTACCAAGTTCATTGATTAGCTCTAGTAGTTTTCTGGTAACATCTTTAGGATTCTCTATGTATAGGCTCATGTCATGTGCAAACAGTGACAGCTTTACTTCCTCTTTTCTGATTTGGATTCCTTTTATTTCCTTTTCTTCTCTGATTGCTGTGGCTAAAAATTCCAAAACTATGTTGAATAATAGTGGTGAGAGTGGACAGCCTTGTCTTGTTCCTGATCTTAGAGGAAATGGTTTCAATTTTTCACCATTGAGAATGATGTTGGCTGTGGGTTTGTCATGTATGGTCTTTATTATGTTGAAGTAAGTTCTGCAAGGGTTTTTGGAACTTTGTGCCAGGAATTGGGGACAGATACCAATATATATATATATATTTCTTATTATTTCGCAGGGTCTCTGCTCGTTGTAGTCACATAGGAGCCCAGGCTAACAGTGCATCCATCATCTCTCAAACATTGCCAGTTGTTCTCCCCACAGTAAGACAACCTCGGGATATTGTCTTACCAGCAATTAAAGGCTATGGCCCAGAAGTAACAAATGTTCGTAATTCTTGCTCATGAGTCTTTGGCCATAGTCACATAGCCAACTGCAAGGGGCCAGATAGTGCAATCTTCGCATGTGCCTGGAGGGAGAGGAGAGCTGGATTATCAGTGAACAGTACTAATGACAATCACAATTAGCACAGTAGGAACTAAAGAACTCTAGGTAGCCAGTGAGAGTATTGCTACTGTTATTGAATTTGGATAGTTTGAAAGTCCAGTGGCCAATCAAATTTGTGTCAGTGCACTAGGCAAATTAGGAACAGCGGTTTCAGTAAATAAAAATGACTGTTAAAATGGTCTAGGGACACATTTAGAGATGCTCAACATCATTAGCCATCATGATGGCTCTCTTAAACCATTTCCTCTGTTCTCTTAATACTTAACTTTGCCCAGGTGTTTATTTTCTTCTCCCTTTCTACTAATCACACTTGTTGAAAAAAATAATTTTTTTTCTAATTGTATAATACCTCAGTAAGAACTTTTTAGTTCCAAAGTAGGTATTGTTGTTTGAGCTTGAGAAGTCCCTATCTCCTTGAAGAAGCATGTAACAATGGGGAGCATGGCTTATAAAGCAGTGGAGAGTGTTCCAAAAAATGTGTTTTATGGAACAAATGTTCTGAAAGATAACAGGAAAAGAATAACTATCCATGGTCAAAGGTAGTTTGAGGGCTTCCCTGGTGGTGCAGTGGTTGAGAGTCCACCTGCCGATGCAGGGGACATGGGTTCGTGCCCCGGTCCGGGAAGATCCCACATGCCGTGGAGCGGCTAGGCCCGTGAGCCATGGCTGCTGAGCCTGCGTGCCCAGAGCCTGTGCTCTGCAGCGGGAGAGGCCACAACAGTGACAGGCCCGCGTACCACAAAAAAAAAAAAAGAAAAAGAAAAAGAAAAAAGGGTTGTTTGAGAAATGCTAGACTAAACAAAGTTTAACAGAACTTCTCAGAGCCTTTAAGATGCTGATACACTTTGGGATTCCCCATGAGAGTAATATAATAGACAGCATTTCTTAAACTTGTGTGACTTTGCCTTTTTTTTTTTTTTAAACTAGATTAGCATCTTGACGAACCAGGGTCAGGAGAACACACTCGTTTTGAGAAGCGTTTTGGGAGTCATTTATTTAGAGCATAGTGTCTGTCTCATGTCTTCTAGATTATAGAGGACACAGCTAGGAGAGACATGAGGCATCATTTGTTCTAAACTTCATGTTTAGAAATGGGTAAACTGAGTCTCAGAGAAATTAAATGATTTGCCTGTGCTCATTTAGCTAGTTTTTTCTTTCATTTTTGCCAGTTGTACGCACATGACAATGATACTAACACTTGTTGCACTAGTAATGTTCTGAGTACTTATGTATTCATCTATAGAAGCTGGCTAACTTGTGGCCATGGCAGGATTTGAACTCAGACCTTCTGGCTCTGGAGCCTCTTCATGGTAGAGAAATCCTTAGGGCTAGCTGATTTCATCATTGTGAGGAAAAGTGATTTCCTATAAGGCCAGATGGCTCAAGGAAACTTACCAACTTCAGTTCCTTTTATAAGAAGAGGTCTTATTTCCTGGATGGTGAGTCAGGAGCAGTTACTGATTTGAATACGCTCTTACATTAGGCCTAAACCAAGTATCTTTGTGAAAAGAAATTCAATAATCCAAGAGAAAATAATTGTGTTTCTTAGGGAATTTCTCCAATATCTTTATAACTATATTTGTTCTAAATTATAGATTGTAGCCCTATCTGCAATGCTTCATTAGATAGATGAAAACATAAGCTTCTTTCCGTAATAATTCTTGTTTAGTATGATTTATAAAATTATTATTACTATGTTTAAATGGTAGTCTGGATGTTTCTCGCTTCTCTAAATGAGCATGGACTCCATTCCTATAGCCCTTAAGGGACTTTCAGTAATAAGGAAGAACTGATCTGATCTGATTTTTTTTTTTTCAGCATAACATTTCCCTTTTTAAAAGATCCCAAAGCACCTTATAAATGGGAGATGGTCTCACCTGTCGAGCACTAAATGTATTGACAGATATACTGTAAAAGAGCTAAGGATTAGAAGGGATAAAGGTTATGTAGTTTTACCTATAGAAGAATGTGTAAAATTGTCATTAGATGGTAGTTTATTTCCATAAGTGGTTGATGGGAGAAGACCTCTGAATCGTATAGTTAAGTTAGGCTTAGGGAATGTGTCAAAAGTGTGTTGTATGTTTGCTTACCTGGCAACTTGCTTGCCTGCTCGTCCCTGTTTTTTCCAAAAAGAAAAGAACTTCATTTTTTTTCTGATTATAAAATAGTTTTTGCTTATTGTTAAGATATTCATACAACACTGAAAAGTATAAAGAAAAAAGCAGCAATCACCTAAATTCCCGCTATTCAGAGGTAGCCACTCTTCCAGATAGTGCTAAACAGTTACATATATATACTGTTTTTAAAAAATGAGTTCAATATGCTATTGTATAGCTGGCATCTTTTACTGAATAATATATGGTGGACATCTTTTCATGTAAGCCAGTGCAGCTCTACATCATCTTATTTATTTGGCTGCATAATGTTACCTGTTGCCCTCTCCACCAGTTTTATCATGTACTGTACATTTGCTTTAATCACAAATACCTCTTTAGTTATTTTATACCTTTGGGGGGGGCTTAGTTTAAAATATGGCATTATCCTCAACTGGAAGTTAAATTCATTCATTCAGTAATTATTTTATTGAATGCTTACTATGTCTTAATCACAGTTGAGGAACTTAGATTAGATCTGCTGCCTTGTGGAATTTATAGTCTAGTGGAATTAGAAGTAGCATTATAGAATAGGTTAAAATAGGTGAACAAAAATTTCTCTCTGCCTGGTTGCAAGAGGGAGACCAAAGAAGAAATCATCGTGGATATTTTACTAGAGAATGAGTTAAGGGCCAAAGGCCTCTTCGTCTAAGGAGATTTACAGATATATCATTTTTAGCTTCCCTATTTCATTTCTAGTTAACAGAGTCATGCTTTATTCTAAAATGCAGATGTTATTTGCAACTTTGCTTTAATGTAGCACAATATTTCTACTTTACTTAAGAATTATAAAAATCTCAGAAATGTCAACTACTACTTTTCTTGAAAATGTCAGTATTCTTGCTTGACAGTATACAAAGCTATACTTTGGTGATCTTCATATTGTACCTAAATACTTAATTTGTTGACTTTAAGATTAGGCCACTGAATCTTTTGTCTTACTTGCTTTTTCCCCATAATAATTCATCCATGAAGAGGTGAATTGATTTTTATGGTTATATTTGGTAAACACAAGATATACCACCTACATGTAATTACAAATCAGTTATAGTGGCAAATCTAGAATCCTGTGACATCCATTACTGAGATCTCATAATTTTCCTCAGTGAGCATTTCACAAAAATACCACTGTGAAAGAATTTGAAAGCAATCTCAAAAGTGTACTTTAACAATCATGCAAATGATGAGTTGTCATCTTAGATTAATGTTTCTAGGACCTTTCACCCAAGAGGTGTCCTTGGTCCTACCTGAAGTAGTTTTGTTTTGTTTTGTTTTGTTTTTTCACCGGTTATTTGAATAAACAAGTCGAAGACATGGGTAATATATTTTCATCATATATGTTGCTGGAGGAAATAGCTGTTCAATACTAAGACTCTAAAAGCAAAACAAAATTTAATAGGTTATAATATTGAGCCCAAATCAGCTATAATAATGATAATGATTGCTAATATTTCATGTATGCTTCCTGTGTCCCTATACTGTGCCAGGCACTTTGTATGAATTTCCTTATCTAATTTTCATAAGAACTCCATGAGGTGTAGGTACTGTTATTATACCCATTTTACAAAGAAAACTAAAACTAGAGATGTTACATTGATTTGATTAAATTTCAAATCTAAGGTCATGCATTTACATTTAAAAAATAGATAGTGTTCAATTTCTGACCATGTGGTAGATTGAATGTGCAGAGAAACTTCATCTGGTATGGAATACTTAAAATGTTGGCTAGAAATAACTTCACTTACAAAGCATAACTGAACTGGTAGTACAGTAAGGAAATAGTGGCTAGAAAGAAGGACAAGGAGAATGATTCCATAGCTGCAAGAGCTGGTATGTGTTGGGGGTGCTAGGTGTCTGCCAATCTTGGTGACCTAGAGTGTAGGTTTTAAAGGGTCCTGTGCAGCTTAAGAGACAAAATTAGAGATCTTCCTATAAAGCCAGAACCCTTAAAAGGGGTGAACTTGCCCTTGGCCTTAGATAGGAGGGACCTGAGAATTCCTAACAATAACCTACATTCAGTTGTTTTGGGGATGGAATTCACATTGCCTGAAGGTCTCAAAAAAGTTCAAGCTGAAGATTTAGTTTGAAGTGGGTTATTACTGCTCCTAGGCATCTATACAATTTATGTCTTCTCTGGAAGAAAGCACTTTACATATAGGTGTCACAGAAGTCACACAGATGAGTTTTGGGGGGACATGGGCTCACAATCTGAAAGGAAAAAAGAAAAAAGAGGTACCTGAGTAAAAAAGCCACCATGATTATGAGTTAGTGGAAGCATGAAAATGCAGAATCAGGCTCATAAAGACTGAAAATATTAGTATGATCAGATACAGCAAATAAAATAGCTGTGTTTAAAGAAGTTAAATATTGAAAGAAAACAAGACACCATTAAAATTAACACAACATGAAAAACAAAGAAAATTCTTAGATTAGACATGGCTTAAGGAGAAAATTAGTGAAATAAAAGATAGATATGAAGAAATTACCCAGAATGCAGCACAAACAAGAAATAAAAAATATGAAACGGGTTAAGGGGATAGAGTAAGAGAGGCCCATAAACATCCAATCCATAGCTCCAGCAGTAAAGAATAGAAAGGTTGGAGAAGAAGCAATATTCAAAAAGATATTTAGCTAACAGAGTGTCAGAATTGATGAAATATGGATGTTCAGATTCAGGTAGCCCAGTGAATTCTAAGTGGGGTAAATGGAAAGAAATCCTCACTGACATGTATGTACCACAGTAAAACAGAACCCCGAATATTACAAAAAAAATCTTGAAATCAGTCTGAGAAAAAAGGAACAATGAGCAAACACAGCTAACTTCTTAAGAGAAGCAACTGAAGCCAGAACACAATGAAATAACTTCAGAGTGCTGAGAGCAAATAGCTAGAATTGTCTACCCATTGAAAATATCTCGAGCTTGGGCAAAATAAAGGTGTCTTCAGACATAAAATTGAAAGTCTTCACCACCAATATAGTTCCACCAAAGGAATTGCTAAAGGATATATTTTAAGACGAAGAAAAAATAAATCTCCAGAAGGAGTGTCTGAGAGGCAAGAATAGTGAGAAGGAAAGCAGAAAATTTAGGGGTAATTATAACAAGTATTGACTGTACAAAATAATATGTAATTTGTGGGGATTTAAAAAATCAAGATAGTTTAAATTGGACGTAACTTGAGAGTCTATGATTAGAGTTAAAGAAGCATTGTGAGGTCTGGACAAGGATAAAGATTTTGATTAGCAAGGAAATACACATTAAAACCACATCGAGATATTGTTTATACACCCAACCAGATTGGTGAAAATTAAAGTCTTAACATACCAAGTTCTGATGAAGATGTGGAGCAGCAAGAACTTTTATTCACTGGTGAGTATGTAAATTGGCATAATCAGCTTACAAAAATTTTGTCATTACTTAGTAAAATTGAAGTTGTGTATATATACCCAACACAAGAGAGGAGAAAAATAGAAGTGGCACAAACAGAAATCATAAATGAGTTGGGAGACATAACTCCAAATATATCTTATAATACATGTAAAAGGACTTGAAAAGATTAGATTAAAAGATTATCAGAGAGTACTAAACAAACAGTACTAAACAAACAAGCAAAAACCTGACAACCTACTTATTTACAGGAGACACACCTAATACACAGGGACACAGAAAAGCTAAAGGACACAGAAGCTAAAGGATGGAAAAAGATATGTCTAACAACTGGAATAGCTGTATGATAGTAGATAAAATACACTTGAAGATAAAGGGAAAAAACATTTCTAGAGGTAAAGAGGGTCACTGTATATTGATACGTGGTTCATTTTGCCAGGAAAATTTTAACAATTCTAAAATTATACGTGCTTAATAACTAATAACTTCAAAATATAAAGTAAAAATTGTCAGAGCCTCAAGGAGAAATAAATTCACAATCATTGGGCTTCCCTGGTGGCGCAGTGGTTGAGAGTCCGCCTGCCGATGCAGGGGGCACGGGTTCGTGCCCTGGTCCGGGAAGATCCCACATGCCGTGGAGCGGCTGGGCCCGTGAGCCATGGCCGCTGAGCCTGCGCATCCGGAGCCTGTGCTCCGCAATGGGAGAGGCCACAGCAGTGACAGGCCCGCGTACCGCAAAAAAAAAAAAAAAAAAAAAAAAAAAATTCACAATCATTGTAGGAGATTTTAACATATCCCTACTGGGTAATGACAGAACAGACAAAAGAATTCTGTGAATATATAGAAAAGTAATTAACAAACTTGTCTCAGTGGACATGTAGAGAAAATATCGCCAGCAACCTCAGAATATACATTCTTTTCAAGCATACATAGGAACTTTAAAAAAACTTAACCACGACTCAAGCTTCAACAAATAGAAAAGAATCAGAATCACAAGTACAATATTCTGTTATGACAAAACAAGTGGTTAGAAATCAACAAAAGATAACTAAAAAATGAAATAAAATAACTCATACAATATTTGGACATTTAAAAATATTTCTAAATTATTTCCAAGTCAAAGAAGAAATTGTAAAATGTTTTGAACTGATTTGAAATGATTAAAGTACTACTTATAACAAAACTTGTGGAATATAACTAGTTTTATATTAAACCTTAATATGTTAAGCCTTAAATGGTTACATTATAAAATAAAAGAGGTCTAAAGTTAATTAACTAAACTTCAATTTAAGAGCTTAAAAGAATATATGGATAAACCCAAAGAAAACAGAAAAAAGGAATAATAAAAATTTGAAGAGGAGCTAATGAAATAGAAATCAAAGATATGATAGAAAGCATCAACAAAGTCAGTTTGTCCTTGGAAAATTAGTAAAATTGACAAACTTCTGGTAAAGACTGATCAAAAATAAGTAAACAAGTTTAAAAGAAGGAAGGAAGGAAAAGAGAGAAGAATCACAAATAATACTGGATTTGAAAAGAAGAAATAGCATGTGCAGCAGAGGTTAAAAAGAAGATATTTTAAACATTTTGTCAATACATTTAACACCTTAGGTGAAATGGAATACTTGTAGAAATATACAAATTACCAAACCTTACTAAAAATGTAGAAAATGTACATGGTCTTATAATCATTAAGTAAATTAAACCAGTAGTTTAAATTTTCCCACAAAGAAAACAATGGATCAGAGCATTTTGTAACTGATTTCTAAACATTCAAAGAATAGATAATTTCAGTCTTATACAAATTATACAGTCTTGCAAACAGACTATACTCTTCAACTAATTATATAACCCTAATATAATTGTGATATTGAAACAGACTGGTACCAGTACAAGAAAGGAAAATGACAGGCCAGTCTCATTCATGAATATAGATGGAAAAATTCTCAACCAAGTGTTGCCAGACCGAGTCCAACAATATACAGACATATAATATATTAAGACCAGGTTCAGTTTATGTCATTAATGCAGGATTGGGTTATTGTTAGAAGCATCAGTAAGGACATAGAAGACATGAACAACAGTATCAACCAACTTGAGCTAGCTGACATTTCCCTCTAGCCGGTAACAGCAGAATATGTGTTCTTTTCAATTACACGTGGAACATTCACCAAGATAGAATGCATAAAATGATCTTTAATTAATTTAAAATTTTGAGTGTTGGCAAGAATGCGGAGCAACAGGAACTTTCAGGTATTGTTAGTGGGAGTATAAATTGGTACAACGTTGGAAAATAATTTGGCAATATCTAGTAAAGTTGAAGGTTGGCATGCACTAAACTAGCAGCTCTACTCTTAGGTACATATCCTAGAGAAAAACTTACACATGTGTACTAGAGACATGTATTTGAATGTCCGTAACAGCTTTGTTTATAATGGAATAAGAGGGGGAAAGTAAGTGCCCTAAAGTCTATCAGTTGCTTAACGAATACATAAGTTGTGATGCAGTCATGAAGTAATATCGATGAATGCTGATTTTAAAAAATAACAGGAGATTTCTGCTTCTGGTTATGACTAACATCCATATGTATCTCTGTGTCCCATGCATTAGAGTTTCTCTGGGATACTTGCAACTCCTAGGTTCTAGTGTGTACACATTTTATAATAGATAATGCCAGATTGCCCTTCAGAAGAGTAACTAATTTGCATTCTTCCCAGACTCCTCATTTTTCAATGCATTTTTTTGTCTTATAATTGGGATCATTTATTTTTCAATATTGTGGGGTTTCCTCATTAGTACCACAATGTAAGCACTTTCCATGTTAGCAATTTTTTAATAAGTAATTTTACTGAGTGTATATTGTTGCTTTCTTAACCATTTCCATATTCTAAGATATTTTGGTTGTCTTTAGCTTTTTGGTATTATAAATAATGTTATACCGAAAATCTTTGCAAATAAGGATTTTTTTGAAAGCTTAGTACGGCTATCTAGATAGAGAAGGGAAGGACATTCCGCTTAAAATTTAAGAGTAGATGCAGAGATAGATTTGACAAAGTTTGTCATTTGGATAGCACTCAGTAAATGATTATTGAAATTAGTTCAGATCTGATGTAACCTCAGTACATACACACAGAAAAAGGAGACTTCAATAAATCTAAGTTCAAAGGAGACAGTGGTGTGATGTGTCTGTCAAAATTTAACAATTTTGATTTTTGTTAATAGAACTGCAGGACCTACCCTACAAGAAGTAATTTTCCCATTCTGACCTAAATCCTTACTTACTGTTTTTATTTCTTGTCATTGAATTAAATATATTTTCCTAAACAAGAGCAAAAAAAGTAACAATCCTAATGTATTCTATGCTTGTCAAATATTTGGAAGTATTATTATTTGGAAGTACTCAGAACCCATGTTGCAAGAGGGATTTTGAAAACGGTACGCTCAGAGAAGACTTATGGGGAATGGTGTATGTTTTGTGTCTATCAAAGAAGACTTTGGTGTAGATGAGGTCAGTTCACAGTCTTTAACTATAGGAAAGTTGTCATACAATGAAAAAGGGAGCCTTTTATGTTTACAATTAGTAGAATTAAACTTAGCGAGCTGTAGGAAACATTTTGGCTGGTATAAGGACTAACTAATACCACTGTGATGTGTGACGTATATTGGGAGGTGTAGGGGCAACTCTTAGAGTCCAAGCTGAAGCTGAATAGAGACACTTGGTAGAAATATCAAACGTCGAATATTTACTAGAGGGATTAGATTTAATGGCATTCCAACTCTGAATTTAGTATGTACATTTATATCTCAAGTTAAAGGCAGATCCTGATGGCCCTTCTTAAAAATGTTTCTTATATCCATCCCTTTCTTTCTGTTCTCAAGATTTTTGTCATTTTTTGCCTAGATTTTTTGATACCCTCACATCCAGAACTCTTAGTTCTAATTCTTGGTTCAGTCTTCTTAACATTCTGCTGCTGAATTGCTTTTGTAATAGATCTTCGTGTGATACTGCATATGTCATACTAATCAAACCTTTAGTTATTGCCCATTGCCTAGGATAAAGTTCAAATTTTTTGGCCTGGAATTCTTGGCTGTTTATAAGTTCGGCCTTCATTCTTTTATTCAGTTACCCACCATTTATTGAACACTAACCATATACCAGGGAAAGTGTTAGGATGCTGCTGATAGATGGATAAGAAGATAAAGCACGATACCCAATAAGAGTAAATTCAAAAGAGCTGGGAACACAGGCTTAGAACAAGATTTTGTTTGTTCATTTGTTTGTGGTTTTTTTTTAATTTTATTTTTTTTTATACAACAGGTTCTTATTAGTTATCCATTTTATACATTAGTGTATATATGTCAATTCCAATCTCCCAATTCATCACACCACTTTTGGTGTCCATACGTTTGTTCTCTGCATCTGTGTTTCTATTTCTACCCTGCAAACAGGTTCATCTGTACCATTTTTCTAGGTTCCACATGTATGCGTTAATATACGATATTTGTTGTTCTCTTTCTGACTTACTTCACTCTGTATGACAGTCTCTAGATCCATCCACGTCTCTACAAATGACCCAATTTCGTTCCTTTTTATTACTGAGTAATATTCCATTGTATATATGTAGCACATCTTCTTTATCCATTCATCAGTCGATGGGCACTTAGGTTGCTTCCATGACCTAGCTATTGTAAATAGTGCTGCAATGAACATTGGAGTGCATGTGTCTTTTTGAATTATGGTTTTCTCTGGGTATATGCCCAGTAGTGGGATTGTTGGGTCATATGTTAATTCTATTTTTAGTTTTTTCAGGAACCTCCATACTGTTCTCCATAGTGGCTGTATCAGTTTACATTCCGACCAACAGTGCAAGAGGGTTCCCTTTTCTCCACACCCTCTCCAGCATTTGTTGTTTGAAGATTTTCTGATGATGTCTGTTCTAACTGGTGTGAGATGATACCTCATTGTAGTTTTGATTTGCATTTCTCTAATAATTAGTGATGTTGAGCATCTTTTCATGTGCCTCTTGGCCATCTGTATGTCTTCCTTGGTGAAATGTCTATTTAGGTCTTCCGCCCATTTTCTAATCAGATTGTTTTGTTTTTTTAATATTGAGCTGGGGCTTCCCTGGTGGTGCAGTGGTTGAGAGTCCGCCTGCTGATACAGGGGACACGGGTTCATGCCCTAGTCCAGAAAGATCCCACATGCCACAGAGCGGCTGGTCCCGTGAGCCATGGCCGCTGAGCCTGCGCGTCTGGAGCCTGTGCTCTGCAACGGGAGAGGCCACAACAGTGAGAGGCCCGCGTACTGCAAAAAAAAAAACAAACAAAAACATATATATATATATATTCAGCTGCATGAGCTGTTTATATATTATGGAGATTAATCCTTTGTCCGGTGATTCATTTGCAAATATTTTCTCCCATTTTGAGGGTTGCCTTTTCATCTTGGTTGTAGTTTCCTTTGCTGTGCAAAAGCTTTTAAGTTTCATTAGGTCCCATTTGTTTATTTTTGTTTTTATTTCTATTACTCTAGGAGGTGGATCAAAAAAGATCTTGCTGTGATTTATGTCAAAGAGTGTTCTTCTTATGTTTTCCTCTAAGAGTTTTATAGTGTCCAGTCTTACATTTAGGTCTGTAATCCATTTTGAGTTTATCTTCATGTGTGGTGTTAGGGAGTGTTATGATTTCATTCTTTTACATGTAGTTGTCCAGCCTTCCCAGGACCACTTATTGAAGAGACTGTCTTTTCTCCATTGTATATCCTTGCCTCCTTTGTCATAGATTAGTTGACCATAGGTGCGTGGGTTTATCTCTGGGCTTTCTATCCTGTTCCATTGATCTATCTTTCTGTTTTTGTGGCAGTACCATATTGTCTTGATTACTGTAGCTTTGTAGTATAGTCTGAAGTCAGGGAGTCTGATTCCTCCAGCTCCATTTTTTTTTCCCCTCAAGACTGCTTTGGCTATTTGGGATCTTTTGTGTCTCCATACAAATTTTAAGATTTTTTTGTTCTAGTTCTGTAAAAAATGCCATTGGTAATTTCATAGGGATTGCATTGAATCTGTAGATTGCTTTGGGTAGTATAGTTATTTTCGCAATATTAATTCTTCCAATCCAAGAATATGGTATATCTCTCCATCTGTTGGTATCATCTTTAATTTCTTTCATCAGTGTCTTATAGTTTTCTGCATACAGGTCTTTTGTCTCCCTAGGTAGGTTTATTCCTAGGTATTTTATTCTTCTTGTTGCAGTGGTAAATGGGAGTGTTTCCTTAATTTCTCTTTCAGATTTTTCATCATTAGTGTATAGGAATGCAAGAGATTTCTGTGCATTAACTTTGTGTCCTGCAACTTTACCGGATTCACTGATTGGCTCTAGTAGTTTTCTGGTAACATCTTTAGGATTCTGTATGTATAGTATCATGTCATCTGCAAACAGTGACAGTTTTACTTCTTCTTTTCCAATTGTATTCGTTGTATTTCTTTTTCTTCTCTGATGCCGTGGCTAGGACTTCCAAAACTGTGTTGAATAATAGTGGTGAGAGTGGACATCCTTGTCTTGTTCCTGACCTTAGAGGAAATGCTTTCAGTTTTTCACCATTGAGAATGATGTTGGCTGTGGGTTTGTCGTATATGGCCTTTATTATGTTGAGGTAGGTTCCCTGTATGCCCCGTCTCTGGAGAGTTTTTATCATAAATGGGTGTTGAATTTTGTCAAAAGCTTTTTCTGCATCTATTGAGATAATCATATTGTTTTTATTCTTCAGTTTGTTAAGATGGTGTATCACATTGATTGATTTGCGTATACTGAAGAATCCTTGCATCCCTGGGATAAATCCCACTTGATCGTGGTGTATGATCCTTTTAATGTGTGTTGGATTCTGTTTGCTACTATTTTGTTGAGGATTTTTGTATCTATATTCATCAGTGATATTGGTCTGTATTTTTCTTTTTTTGTAGTATCTTTGCTTGGTTTTGGTAACAGGGTGATGGTGGCCTCATAGAATGAGTTTGGGAGTGTTCCTTCTTCTGCAGTTTTTTGGAAGAGTTTGAGAAGGATATGTGTTAGCTCTTCTCTAAATGTTTGATAGAATTCACCTGTGAAGCCATCTGGTCTTGGACTTTGTTGGAAGATTTTTAATCACAGTTTCAATTTCTGTACTTGTGATTGGTCTGTTCATATTTTCTATTTCTTCATGGTTCAGTCTTGGAAGGTTATACCTTTCTAAGAATTTGTCCATTTCTTCCAGGTTGTCCATTTTATTGGCGTAGTGTTGCTTGTAGTAGTCTCTTAGGATGCTTTGTATTTCTGTGGTGTCTGTTGTAACTTCTCCTTTTTCACTTCTAATTTTATTGATTTGAGTCCTCTCCCTCTTTTACTTGATGGGTCTGGCTAATGGTTTATCAATTTTGTTTATCTTTTCAGAGAACCAACCTCTAGTTTTATTGATCTTTGCTATTGTTACCTTTGTTTCTATTTCATTTATTTCTGTTCTGATCTTTATGATATCTTTCCTTCTACTAACTTTGAGTTTTGTTTGTTCTTCTTTCTCTAGTTCTTTTAGGTGTAAGCTTAGATTGTTTATTTGAGATTTTTCTTGTTTCTTGAGGTAGGCTTGTATTGCTATAAACTTCCCTCTTAGAACTGCTTTTGCTGTATCCCATAGGTTTTGGATTGTCGTGTTTTCATTGTCATTTGTCTCTAGGTATTTTTTGATTTCCTCTTTGAGTTCTTCAGTGATATCTTGGTTCTTTAGTAACGTATTGTTTAGCCTCCGTGTGTTTGTGTTTTTTACGTTTATTTCCCTGTAATTGATTTCTAGTCTCATATCGTTGCGGTCAGAAAAGATGCTTGATATGATTTCAGTTTTCTTAAATTTACTGAGGCTTGATTTGTGACCCAAGATGTGATCTATCCTGGAGAATATTCCGTGCGCACTTGAGAAGAAAGTGTAGTCTGCTGTTTTTGGATGGACTGTCCTATAAATATCATTTAAACCTATCTGGTCTATTGTGTCATTTAAAGCTTGTGTTTTCTTATTAATTTCTGTTTGGATGATCCGTCCATTGGTGTAAGTGAGGTGTTAAAGTCCCCCAGTATTGTGTTACTGTCGATTTCCTCTTTTATAGCTATTAGCAGTTGCTTTATTTATTGAGGTGCTTCTATGTTGGGTGCATATATATTTACAATTGTTATATCTTCTTCTTGGATTGAGCCCCTTGATCATTACGTAGTGTCCTTCCTTGTCTCTTGTAACATTTTTTATTTTAAAATCTATTTTATCTGATATGAGTATTGCTACTCCAGCTTTCTTTAGATTTCCATTTGCATGGAATATCTTTTTCCATCCCCTCACTTTCAGTCTGTATGTGTCCCTAGGTCTGAAGTGGGTCTCTTGTAGTTACATATATATGGGTCTTGTTTTTGTACCCATTCAGCAAGCCTGTGTCTTTTGGTTGGAGCATTTAATCCATTCACGTTTAAGGTAATTATCAATATGTATGTTCCTAATACCATTTTCTTAATTGTTATGTGTTTGCTTTTGTAAGTCCTTTCCTTCTCTTGTGTTTCCCACTTAGAGAAGTTCTTTTAGCATTTGTTGTAGAGTTGGTTTGGTAGTGCTGAATTCTCTTAGCTTTTGCTTTTCTGTAAAGCTTTTGATTTCTCCATCGAATCTGAATGAGATCCTTGCTGGGTAGAGTATTCTTGGTTGTAGGTTCTTCCCTTTCATCACTTTAAGTATATCATGCCACTCCCTTCCGGCTTACGCGAGTTCCCTTGTATGTTAGTTGTCGTTTTTCTGTTGTTGCTTTCAGTAATTTTTCTTTGTCTTTAATTTTTGTCAATTTGATTACTGTGTGTCTTGGCATGTTTCTCCTTGGGTTTATCCTGCCTGGGACTCTCTGCCCTTCCTGGACTTGGGTGGCTATTTCCTTTCTCATGTTAGAGAAGTTTTCTACTATAATCTCTTCAAATATTTTCTTGGGTTCTTTCTCTCTCTCTTCTCCTTCTGGGACACCTATAATGCGAATGTTGTTATGTTTAATTTTGTCCCAGAGGTCTCTTAGGCTGTCCTCATTTCTTTTCATTCTTTTTTCTTTATTCTGTTCCACAGCAGTGAATTCCACCATTCTGTCTTCCAGGTCACTTATCCGTTCTTCTGCTTCAGTTATTCTGCTATTGATTCCTTCTAGTGTATTCTTCATTTCAGTTATTTTATTGTTCATCTGTTTCTTTTTTAATTCTTCTAGGTGTTTGCTCTTTAATTCTTGTAGGTCTTTGTTAAACCTCTCTCTTTTTTTTTTTTTTTTGCGGTACGCGGGCCTCTCATTGTTGTGGCCTCTCCCGTTGCGGAGCACAGGCTCCAGACGCGCAGGTTCAGCGGTCATGGCTCATGGGCCCAGCCGCTCCGTGGCATGTGGGATCTTCTCAGATCGGGGCACGAATCCGTATCGCCTGCATCGGCAGGCAGACTCTCAACCACTGCACCACCAGGGAAGCCCTGTTAAACCTTTCTTGCATCTTCTCGATCTTTGCTTCCATTCTTTTTCTGAAGTCCTGTATCATCTTCACTATCATTATTCTGAATTCTTTTTCTGGAAGTTTGCCTATCTCTACTTCATTTAGTTGTTTTTTTGGGGTTTTATCTTATTTCTTCATTTGGTAGATAGCCCTCTGCCTTTTCATCTTGTCTTTCTTTGAATGTGGTTTTTGTTCCACAGGCTGCAGGATTGTAGTTCTTGTTTCTGCTGTCTGCCCTCTGGTGGATGAAGCTATCTAAGAGGCTTGTGCAAGTTTCCTGATGGAAGGACCTGGTGGGTAGAGCTCAGTAAAACTTTAATCCACTTGTCTGCTGATGGGTGGGGCTGGGTTCCCTCCTTGTTGGTTGTTTGGCCTGAGGCGACCCCACACTGGAGCCTACCCAGCTCTTTGGTGGGGCTAATGGGACTCTGGGAGGGCTCACGCCAAAGAGTACCTCTCAGAACTTCTGCTGCCAGTGTCCTTGTCCTCATGGTGAGCCACAGCCACCTCTCGCCTCTGCAGGAGACCCTCCGACACTAGCAGGTAGGTCTGCTTCAGTCTCCTATGGGGTCACTGCTCCTTCCCCTGGGTCCCAATGCACACACTACTTTGTGTGTGTCTTCCAAGAGCGGAGTCTCTGTTTCCCCCATTCCTGTCGAAGTCCTGCAGTCAAATCCTGCTAGCTTTCAAAGACTGATTCTCTAGGAATTCCTCCTCCCGTTTCCAAACCACCACGTTGGGAAGCCTGACGTGGGACTCAGAACCTTCATTCCAGTGGGTGGACTTCTGTGGTATATGTGTTCTCCAGTTTGTGAGCCACCCACCCAGCAGTTATGGGATTTGATTTTATTGTGATTGCCTCCCTCCTACTGTCTCACTGTGGCTTCTCCTTTGTCTTTGGATGTGGGGTATCTTTTTTGGTTAGTTCCAGTGTCTTCCTGTTGATGATTGTTCAACAGTTAGTTGTGATTCCAGTGCTCTTGCAAGAGGGAGTGAGCACACATCCTTCTACTCTGCCATCTTGAACCCTGTTCATTTGTTTGAAAAGAAAAGTATAGGATTTTGAAGAAAAGCATATTTAGAAGACCCCAACCCGGTTTAGAGACTCAGAGAAGGCTTAGTTTCTACTACTCCCTAACAAGAACTTTCTGTCCTAGTTAGACTGGTCTATTTTCTTTCTTCAGGAACACTTGATTAATTTCTGCCTCATGGTGTATTTTTTTTTTTTTAACTACAAAAACGTTCTCATACTATTTTTTGTACTGTACTTCAAGGTAGGTCATGTTTCAAAGCTTCCCTTATCCGGATGCTATTTACCTCCTTTAGGATACCTGATACCTCCCTTATCTGAATCAAAAAACTTATTTTTTGTATCACTCACTTGCCTTTTATTTATGTGCCACTTATTGTGACTACATTATATGTAAATTTGGTAGTGTTATTTTACTCTTTATATTTGCATGTCTGTCTTTCTAGTGAGATTATAAACAGCTTGAGGATATGTCATGTCATACATATTTCTCTGGCCCCCAGAGACTCGTACACAGGTCCCAGGTGATTGGCATATAGAAGGGTTTTAATAAAGATTTGTTGAATGAATGCATATTGACTTTATAAGCTAAATAATCAGGGTGCTGTCATAATCAAACTTTATGCGTTTGACCATGAAAGATCCTTTTTTCATCATAAAGTAAGCTTTCTCTGATTCCCACCCCATCTCCCGTCCTTTTGGGTAAGTATATTCGTTGTTTCAATTTCAGCTATATATGACTTTCCAGTACTTCTTCTAGGACTTGCAGGATTGTAAATCATCATATAAGTGCAGCCCATAAAATCTCTCCTTTTCTCATTCTCTTTACTAAAGTTTTCTATCTTCTATATCTCCCCCGCTTTAAAAGTGGAATCTTCTTTTATTCCCATATTTCACTTTTACATTGTATGCTCCATAACATTTGCAGTATCTGGTGTTGTCTTAACATTTCTGCCACAGAGTCCTAGTTGTGGCCTTTGCTACATTACATTTGGTCTTTTGTATCATCGAGAGTAACAACCATTGAACACCTATTATGTGCAGGGAATGGCACTGGGCACTGGGGCAGTTTGCTGTCTTGTCAGATTCATCCTCAATTTGACTATCCATGAAAATTGCTCTTCATTGTTTGTCTTCTTTCCATCCCCATCAATGCTTTGGTTAATAAATTGTCTTGTTTAGAGGTCATCATCATACACAGTTGCAGCTTTAGATTCCATTCAGTGGTGATGGTTGTTTCTTGGTAGTGGAATGAGAGAAAAACACAAGGGAAAGCGGACAACCGTACTAACTCCTTACTGATTTTGCCACCATTATGGCAGATTGTTTGTGATTTGTGGAAATGGACTCTCTTTTATCAATGGTTGACTATCAGTTCTTTTTTCTGGCTAGAAGTCATTAGTTAACGCAGCTCAAGGATTTGTCTGAGAAGAGCAGCACATCAGTTAGAATGCTAATTCACTCAACTGGCAGCAAGCACAGTGAAATGACAGCTTGGAGGGGGGTAAGAGGAGTGTCTGAAAATGGCAGCAGATTGGTATTTCGAAAGGGGAAGGAAATTTCATAATGATGAATAAGAAAGATGACATTTGGTGCTCACATTTAGCTTGCATTGGATGTCCATATAAGGGTCAGTATGCATAACCTCTCTTGATTAGGCCTCCGGCTGCCCAGCAGCTGACTGGGTGTATACCCTTCGGACTGTAACCAAAAGGAAGGCCTAGATAATTAGGCCAAGTTGAACTGCAGGAGGTAGCCAGCTTCTCTGCTGCCTTTTGTATATTCATGACCCAGCTTGATTGATGGAAGGACAGTGTTTGGTGACACTGTCATTTGCAAGTTGAAAGGTAGACTACAGGCTGGAGCCAAGATCAGATGTGCTTTAAAGAGTCCTACAATAAACTCATTTGGATTCTGATGATGTTCACATATGCATTTCTTTGTTTCTTACTGTTTCTCATAGACATCTGTTAATTTGTAGAAATTAGCTTGGTTGTTTTCAGTTAAAACCTCACACTAAGTTATAGGATAGTTTTGTTTAAAGAGTTGTACAAAGTTGCTAGTGATATAATGTGTGATGTGGGTCTTAAATGTTTTCATGTGATATTTTCACTCATTTCTTATATAGGAATTTAAAATATATTTCTTGAACTGATGTACATCACCAGAAGGAAGCAACTTTTTTTTTCCAAGAAAAAAGTTAAATGAATTTTCTCATATTTCACATATTTCAAAAATCTTTAGCACTGTTGTCAAAAAGTTTTCCCGAGAATATTGTTTTTGTAAAGGTATTCTATTCTTCATCAGAAGGTATGTGAATATCTAAGGTTCACTTTCAATATTATGATTCATGCAAAAGGTCTTTTATTCATTCCCATGTCTTTTCTGTTTACTCAAAAGAGTTGATTAATTTCAGACTTGTGGCAAATGAGTTGAAAATACTAAGCAAAGTTAAAATCCTAAAACAGAAACAAGGGTTTCACCTAAGGAACATCTTCAAAATGTTGAACCTAAGTTATCATAAATTATTAGAAGAATGAATACCATATTCCGTTGATTAAAAAAGATAAGAAAAGAAAGGGAAGGAAGGATGTTTGTGAAGGATTTTTGATGTACCTGTTTCTTATATATTAAGCCACTACTTAAATCTATCTTTTAAGAAACACCACACAGATGTGAACACTAGTTATTATAATTAATGTTATTTTTCAATACTTTCATTATTACACTGCTGCTTTTGGAAGATAGAGTTGTTCTGTCATTACTAAACGATCATCAGCCTGAAAATGATTTGAATAGTTTCTCTGAAAAGTCCTTACATGTATATTTTGGATGTGTTACGTAACTTCTGTTAGTTACCATAACTTCAGATAACATAAATAGAGGTTCTTTGTAAGCTGTAAAGTGCTGTATAAATGTAAGTAGTAGTAGTAGCTGTTGTTGTTGTCATTATCATTATTAACAACAAATCCCAGGTAGTTGTAACAGATATAATGGTTGTAACAGATGAAGTGGTCCTTCCATTACATTTTTGTCAACTAAATGTGACTGATCAGGTATGAAACTTTTTGTAAAAGCAAAATAGCAAAGAAAGACTTTACCAACTCTTTCAGTTATTTTCCATATTAATTATCTGACTTTGCTCCTCCCTACCAGATGCTAGAAAAGACAGTGTCTCAACCTGACAGTACTGCTTTTGTAAAGAAGGTTCTGGAGGGCGTTGAAAACACACTCTGATCACTACAAAAATCACGCATACTCCTTTTGAAGTCATTTTAGGCTTAACTGACATTTGACGTAAGCATCTGAAATGTAGTATCTGTCTGTATAGTATTCAGAAACTCTTGGCTGTAATTGGTGGTAATTATTTCTAAATCAAACAGTTATCGTTTAGCAGAAAAAGTATTAATATATCCAAAATGTTAGTGAAAAATGTCACTTTTGTCACCTGAATCATATCTCAGGATTTTCAAATGCTGGATTTTCTTTTGGACTTTTCTTATTAGAAATTAAAAGCAAGGTGTATGTTTTTGTGAAATAAGATAGAAATAAAAACTTACTGAATAGAAACAGTTCAGAAACTTTCAAAGAGAGCTGTGCCTTCTTGAACCAAATTTAAATGTATTGTATATTTTTCTGCTACAGAGCAATATTCTTAATGTGTTAGTTACTGATCTCGTTAAGTCTTTACAAAAACTTAAAGGTATCACTTTGTCAGGATACTCTGGGTCCTTCCAGTGATAAAATAAACTTGACACTTGTTCTATGAAGGCATCTTCTCCCTGCTTATCAGCTCTTCAATTTATAGCTGTGTTTTGAAATTTGTGCCTGTGACTCCCATCTTTGTATTTACTCCAATTAACACATAAACCCTAATTAGCCAGATCAAGGGACTTGGGAGTCCATAAATGGAAAGTGACATGGCAGAGCTTGGCAGCTGGCATCAAGGCAAGGTGACAAAAACAGGGAAGTATCAATTAGATGACAATGATGGTAAAGCTCTGTGTTGGGATGGTAGATTTTAACAGCTCTTTGTGTCACTGACTGCTGACTCTAGGACAGGGGTATAGGAATCAGTTAGGAAAATGACAGCTAAGTTAAATTACCGAACTTTAGGTAAATTTAAAACACAATGATAATAAAACCTGAACAACATTTAAATTCAATTTTGTATCATTACCACTGGCAGTAAATTACACATTTCTACCAAAATCAGTTTTTGTGAATTTCCCTGTAGAATGATTTAGTTTCCAAATTTTCAAATTATGTTTAGTGTAGAGCAGTTCTTATTTGAGTAGTAATGCAAGAGTCCAGAATTATAAATTCTTAGGAGACTAAATCTCCTAACCAAAAATTTTTGAGGGGACAGGTGGTCCAAATGGGTGGATTTGGGAGTGGAATATCCATGATCACCATTAAATATTACCTAAGTTCCAGACTGAAGTTTTGGATTACATATATAATTCAACAGGGATAAAAGTTAGGACTTTGTAAACATTATTCCAGTTTTAGAAATATAATATTACAGAAAAAGACTTGTGTCTTAGTTGAGGAGTGTTATCAGGCTTTGTGCGTCTCTCATTAGTTTTGAGAAGTTAAATATACAAGAACTAGGCTGCTTTATTTAGTTTTGTGGTTTCAGGCATCTGGTTTCTAATATTGCTCCACTCTTCAAGTGGGTGGCTGGGTATTTGTAAAGAAGGTTCTGGAGGGTATTGGTAACACACTCTGTGATCACTACAGAAATCATGCATACCCTTTAAATCTGTTAGAACCAAAGGATGATGGGGTTTATCTTTTTCTCTTAAGAATTGGTCAAAATTGTGATTTGAATATATGTCACCAATTAGATATTAGAAAGTGGAGTGTATATATGTAGTTTTTTTCATTTTGGATAGCCAGTGTCTCTGTAAGCTTTCTTGGTACTTTGCTTGAATGTAGATATGGTCTGTAGTTATTTAAGTAGTTGATTTTAAACTTAGACTTTAAAACTGAAATTATTTTAGTTACCACGTACCCCTGTTACAAGTACTGCAGAAAATGGGGGAAAGAGCTCTTATTTGAAAAGTCGCTGTTCTAGAGGACTATTTGAGGCATTAGAAATCTGCCAGAAGGTCCATTAACATAAATGTTTAACTCAGACACACAAACATGTACCGAAATGAAAATGTTTCATGCATTAATTTGCTGCAGAAGGAACTAACATAACAATTAGAACAACATTCTGCCTACTTAGACTTAAATTTCCTAGGGCAGTTATAATACATAGCGTTGATATAGTTTAAGTTTTTTTTTTTTTTAACACATACAATAGTTTATTCTGTTGCTAAAATGATTTCTTCTGTTTTAAAGCATTCAAACACAGTAAACCGCAGATAACTGGAAAGAAGTGTTAGGAGTATAATTTCTAGACTAAGATTTGGAATTTTCCTCATCAGCTCAGGGTCTATTACAAATACTTGGAAGAAAACAATTTCTTTTTCTAGCTTTGCAAAGGAATGATGTTTATATTTTGTAATCGTGAAAATACCAGGTGCTGTCATGAAAAACAGGGAACCCAACTAATACAAGAGCAATCTACATGAGGCTATTTTGTTTGCTTGCCATTTTCAATCATTTTTGTCTGTGGTACTTTTGTGGCAGAGCTGGTAACCTGCCTTATATGGAACACTCTAGCAGTGACTAAATATGTGCTATAGCTTTTTTACACCAATGAAAGAAATTGTGACTTTTGAAATGGCTTCTGTTCCAACTGTGTAGCCAATTCATTGACTTTTTAGCACGCTGATCCCAGTTGCATGGTCATATGTTGTAAACCACATGGAACTATTTCAAACTGTGATGGGGGAAAGTAGCAACTGCAAACATTCCTCCTTGAAGCAAGTGGTTGTCCTAAACTGAGCACTGTAGAATAAAAATGGAAACATAAAAATAGCAGTTGGAAAGATAAAACAGCATTTATAGTACTAATAAAACCGTTGTGGCTTCCACAGGAAAACATGCTTTGTAACCTAATGCTTACCTGAAAGGACTGTCGAGTTTCTGAGAGTTATAGCTGTTTTTGTAAGAGAAGCACAGAGATTTGCTTGAGGGCTGAGTGATAGATTCGCCTGCCTGAAGCATCCCAGTGTGTTTATACATGGCTTGTATGGCAGCTTTCATAAGACATTTACCCCATGATTTGCGATGAGCTTATGTGTGAATAATTAATGGCAATTAATCCTTAATTACAGTAATTAGGCAAGTCACAGGAAATTAAGCTGCAGCTGGAGAAGACCATGCCTGGGAAGAGAGGATTGGGGGCTGCGTGAATGTGCCATTTACTGACAGCATTACTAGGATGCGCAGCATTCAGCAGCTTTGGCATTTCTATTGGCAGCCTTGGGTAGGACAAGAGTGCTCTGCATTAGAAGCAATCTATAGTTGTCTACAAGAGTTTTAAGTTCAAGTGCCAAAATGTTGTGTTGCATATGGTGATTATCTAAGTTTATTGGTTGCTATAACTCAAATGAGTATAATTGTTTTTGGCTTGATAAGAGTGACATTAGAAACAGGAGCTTTTATGCATTCATAGGTTCTATTGGCTTGAAACATGATGCAACTTTTAGAAACAATTCATCCAGGTCTGCAATTATGAAATAGATAATGTAATTGTCTAGAAATTAACTGAGAAAATTTCAATCAGGAACAACAGCAGAACATACAGTATCTTGGTTGAGAAGTTAATTACTTTATTATTAGTTGCTTTGCCCAGTTAAGCATTGTAGTACACAGTGTGCAGTAAATATCTATTGAATTGAATACATACTGCAAATGTTAAAAAAGCTGAGATTATAAAAACTTTAAATTATTCATATTAAATGTTAACAGAGTTAATGCTTAAGAATCTACAAGGGGAATCTTAAAAACAAGCAAAGCAGCCATTCGATAGAGAGCAGCACTGCCCTACAAATCCTTGGTGAGAGCTGTTCATGGTTCCCCATTTTGGAAAATATGACTTCTTCCATTATCTATGTGGAATTTTAAAATCACATGGCCATTATATATCTAAATTAAGAAGCATGTAGAGAAGTTAAGTTCCAGTATATTTTTCACAATTAAATACAGATTTGAGCATGAGAAAAGCATCTTCGTCTGCCCAGTGAATGCTAATGCTTATCATTCATTTTTCTCTGTGAACTTCAGGGCACAATAGAAGTTTGGCCCACATATTCAGCTTAGGTCTGATATTAAACTTATCTAACCTATTCATTTGTTACAGTCATTTATACAGCTACTTTAATATCTGGGTACTCCTTGATGGCAACACAACTATTAGGAAAAGGATGCACTTGTCAGATAGTCTAAAGTAGATAAAAATACATACATGGTATTTTTTTAAAAGTCTATATAATTTAGTTGGAAACATTTGTAAAGGCTCCTCTGTCTTTTATACTAACAGAGAAACTTAGGGTTTTTTTCCTATGTAATTTGTGATCAGAAATATTTGGTGCAATAGGCTGTTTTGGTTTTTAAATGTTAAATATGCAAAGCTTCATCTTTCAAGAATTCCTTTTCTAAGACCAAACTGATGGAGAGTGAAGTTATGTGAACATACATAGATTATTGCCTTCTGTACTTCTGGTTCACTTCAAAGAGAAAGTAAGTCACAATATCCTAATAATGGTCTTGATTTTACAAATGATTTTTCCCCTTGAAGTAAGCAACACATTCATTTTAATATGTAGAATCGGGTTTGCTAGCAGGGCGACAGTTTAAAAAGGCTTCCAACTGTGACACAAGTGCAACCATATTGCTTCCTATTACTCGCTAAGGTAGTTGTTTAGAAGAGAGAATGTTCTCCCTGGAAATGTTTAAAGTGCTGTAATTTTATTTAGGATAATGAGGATTTATAACCATTTTGCCATATGAAAACCTGCCTTTAGACAGAGTGAAATAGGTTGTTTTGGTTTTTGAATGTTCTTAACTCTAGGGGTGTGTGTTTGTGTGTGTGTGTGTGTGTGTGTGTGTGTGTGTGTGTCTTACAGCAGTAAGGAAGTGTTTACATTGGGGATTATGCTGGTTTATTCTATATGTTGGCCTGTGTTACATATTAAAATACTAAGTGATACAATTTAAGTTTGGCCCATATAAATGTTTATATTTCTTTGTGCATGGGATTTCTCCCTATTGAAACATAAGAATAAATAAAAAGTCTTTGTTCTTGTTTCTACAAATAATTTTAACAGTGACTGCTAGGTATCCTTAGGACCCTGAGTCTTTACAACTTTGCCCATGTAAGTTGCATTAGAGGAAGTTGTTTTGAGTGATGGTCAGGTAGATAGTGCACAGGGAGATAGCCTTGATAGTGCAAAGAGGGTATGTTTTTAACGGTAAGCATGACATTTATGTAGTGTGTGTTAACATTAAAAATTTAAATATAAATTTGACTTATATTACTAATACTGTATTCTATAGCACTGTCTCAAAACCCACTGTGGAATAGTTTATTTAGGCCTCTGCCTCTGATATGGGAGGGGGAAGAAAGGAACAGAACAGTTAGAGATTTTTATCAGGTTTTTTATCTCTTCACTGAAAATCTTAGCTCTCAAAACATTTCTAATTTCCCTCATTTGAAGGTTCAAACAGTTTCAAATTACTGCCCATGGATTGTTCTTGACATCCCAAATGGTAAATTTGAGCTGTGGAAATGCTGGAATGTATTTTTGTGCTTTTCCTGAACAAGGGAATTCAACGGGTAAATTATAGTCATTTACTGGGAGTGTAATTTACTGAGAGCCTTTAGGCAAATGCAGGAGAAAGGACAGCAGCAGAATGGAAAAAAACAGCATAAAAACTGTTTTGTGTATTTTTTCCCTTTTCTCATTAAGCATTTATTCACATAAGAGTTTTATGAATTAATGGATAGCCCTACAATTAAGACAGATAACCTTTATTCATTTTCACCACTGATAGATCAAGTATTTGAAACAGTGATTGCCATGTGAAGATTACAACCTGACCACATTTCTGAAATTATACTAGTTTATTTTGCATTTAAATCCATGTTTGTTTCATTGAGAATTAAAAAGGGGTCTGTTGCTCTGTCTTCAGGATGATTACATATTTCACTAATTCAGATTTCCACCATACCAGCAGTTCAAACAATAAAAGTTTTCAATTTTCTTAGTGGACAAATTAGTGAAAAGACTTTTCATACTTTGGTCTTGAAAAGTACTATTCTACTGTTGTCACATACCACAGATAAATCTTACTTTAAAAAGAAAAAGACCTAGACCATTTTGGTTGTGTGCATAGTTTTAAGCCAACACAAGATAACACAGTCGTTTCATTAAAGGTTAAAGAGAAATTTTATGCAATTGTCAACTAATTCTTTGTCATATAAATATATAAACATTTGTGGTAATTCTTATAAACAGTTCTGACCAATTCCTTTCATGAAAAGCAGTGTGCTCTGTAGTAATTGCTAAGCAAACAGAAAGCTGTGTTGCAAAGTGGTTTTGTATAGCATATTGTAATTTGACACTTAAGTTGTGCCCTGCATTACCCTGTGTCATAATTGATGGCTAAAGAAAAGCACATGCTATGCTAATCATTTGTTAGAATAGCTCGTTAAATTGTGGTTGCCAATTTAAATAAACTATGGAATACTTGTCTGTATTTTAAGGTTTTGTAGCCTACAGTTTTAAACAGTCATTTTGAGGCTGTTTTTTAACTTTCTGGGGCATATGCACAGTTCTGCCTTTGCACACAAGGTCAGCATGTTTGCCAATTTAATAGTATATTATCAAGAACAAAATCAATGAGCTGAAGGTTTCACATAGTATCTCAAGGGACTTTTCTGTTTATATTTCACTGTACTGAACCTAAATTTGGTGTCCTATTAAAAACATCAGGATTGATATTTTAATACATGATATTTTAAGTTCTTAAAAGTAAAAGGTTCCAGAATTAGAAGGCTAATTTAGTTATTAGTAGAAAGTAAGGGTGAATTTCTATTTATCAAGTACAGTGACTGGACATAAAGCAGCTTATGTTAATATAGAAGTTATTAACTACAGAATGCCAGTAAGAATTTTAGCACAGTAAAATGAGATTCAGGAGATAAGGTTACTGTGTATGATCAATTTGTGAGTTCTCATTTTTTTAATGTAGGAACTTAAATTTGTTTTGAGTCAGTTATATCAGATAAAGAGAGGAACCCAAACTTGGCTAATGTTGACTTACAATTGAGAGTAATAGACCTCTATCATCTCTAGTAAAAGAACTGAAGCATATGAAGGAATATGTGCATTTAGACATAAAAGAAATGTTACTTCTGTGGAGAAAAATGATTTAATGTGCAGAGAAGGGTTATTCATTTTTAAGAGATTAAAAATGACTTGAATATAATACCTTTAATTTGTAATAATGGTCTGACGGCTGCTTCCTGTCTAATGTAAACCTTTTGATCGGCATGTCCATTTTGATCTCTTCTGTCCTGTAGTGTATTGAATGGATAAAGGTATTATTTTCAGTTATTGTTATATCATATCCTTAATTAAGCCAGTAAAGACATGCAGGTGGATTTAGTTCTCAACCACTTAATAGACAAATATGTATAAGGTTATTCTGTGGCCTACAATTGACCCCTTTGTGTGGAGGAATTCCCTGAAAACATTCAGGATTAAGTCACTCTGTTATATGAGAGGAGAGGTGGCACACATGCCTTACAGAAACAGATACTCTCACTTATGGCATTATTTGGGAAGCCTAAGATTTGATAGTCCAATTTTGTTGTTGTTCCTTAACAACACCAAACACAGATGCAAGTTGAAATTTACAATGTCCTCATTCTTACTGGATTTTGGGGGTTGGTTTTCTAGTGTATTTTATTTCCAATCCTAAATTGTGTAGGAATTAAATATTAGGAAAGTTTTAGATTTGATTGCTTACTATTATAAAAGCACATAGAGCCTTAATGCATCTAATAATTTGTTCATAAATTTATAATACTCTGGTTCTTTAAGTCTAACTGAATTTAAGTAACTAAATGTATACATTGAAGATGTAAATTCTTAATTTTTAAAATAATATTTTTAGTAGGCCAATATACTGGTCTAGAAGGTATAGCAGGATTTCCTGCTAATTTAGGTCAGGCAATGTAAGACTTGCAAAGTCACATTCTCTCCTCTTTTGGAAAAGAGAATATATCCAACATGGAATATTCTGGATAATTATTAATATAAGTAAAAAATACTTTAAAAGATATATGTTTTGGTGTAAAATGTGCTTTGCAAGTTTACTCATTTTTTTGACTTTTAAGTTTTGTTTCTCATAGAAGGTTATGGAAAGAAAAACAGTCAATGACCACAGAGTACAATAAAATGTCCTTAACACAGTTTGGAGGTAGAGTAGCAGTATTATAAATCAGGCACCTTATTGAAGGGCTCTTGAGCATCCCCAGAGATATCAGCCTTATTTTCAGTTAAGTTGTGGGGTCGTCGGAATAGCTCACTGACCCGTGGAGAGGTGTCTCTTGGTCCAGGTCTCTTACTCCCTGGTTGTGGGGTGTCGAAGGGAGTCTGCACACTCATGGAGTAGTGCGCGTTTACACACGCACGGCCCAAGCCAAGGCTCGCTTGGCTGTGCTTACACGCAGCAGCCTCACTCTTTTCAACTCCCGAGTTTTGCATAAATTGGTGTTAGGAACCTAGTTCCTAAAGAATCTAGAGAGATAAATAATGGATGTGTGGCAGCTCAGTTTAAGACCGAATTTTCTTTCCTTAGTAGTTTTTGTTCTCAATCACCTTGATGAAACAATCTTGAAGCCGCTTCACTTTCAGTGGCATTTGGAATGAGTCCCTGACAGGCTGATTTTCCACCCCTGTTGTGATGCTGCTTTCTCTAGTTAATATTCCTGTGTAAGTGTCGCACAAAAGTAAACCCAAAGAGCCCGCACATGACACGGAGGCTGCTCCATTTACATTAATTATGCAGTCAGGGCGGTGAGAATTCGCTGTCAGCCGGAGGGGCGGGGGCGCGCCCCTGCGGGGAGCAGGGAGACGGCCGGGCCGCGGGGCCTTCCGGCGCGGCCGCAGTAGGGGAAGCCGGGATCGCTCCGGCCGGCGGGCAGCTGCTCGGCGTTCGGAGAACAATGGGCGCATCCCGGGAGCCGCGGGGTAGAGCGGCGCGGCCGCCCGGAGCCGCTCCTGCCCACGGCGGTCCCGGCTGCGCCCCACCGAGGTGGCCGCCTGGGCGGGCTGCAGACAAGGAGGCCAGGTCTTCTTCCGCGGCTGCCCGCAGCCGGCCTTGTGCCCTGAGGTCAGCAGCCCGGGACTCAGCCCTGCTCCCGAGCTCGAGAGTCAGTGCCTTTCAAATCCAAACCTGAAACTTGGTTTGAGGCCTGGAGACCGTAGTGGCTGGATTTCCTTGATTTCAAGTATCTGGGCTGCTGCCTGCTCAGGTATCTCAGAGGAGGACGGCAAAATCACCGTATGAACATCTTTAACCGATAGGAAAAAATTTCGAACCAGCAGCAAAACAAGGACACCCTAGGAAAATGGTGGATAAGAAAAAAATTAACTCGCTAACCCCTCACCATAAATATGAAACATCATTCGGGAGGTTTCCCGCCGTAATTGGCTCTGAAACATCCTAACTTAATGGCTGTTTTTCAATGGGAGACTGAATTCCATAGGGAATTCCATAGGGAATTTAATTGTGCAAACATTTGTTGAGTACCTACTATGTCCTAGGTGATGGGAAATTATTACCTCGTTATTGCTGTATGGAAACAATTCCAGAACTTTTAGATTATTGCCCTTTCCAGGATTTAAATATGGAAACCGTAGAAAAATTGCTGTTCTTATCACCACTCTCTGCCCCTTCCCCCCTCCCCCAATCCATTTCCCTAGTGACTTGGCTTTAGTCAGGAAGCATTGGGGATGGTAGGGAGGATGAATGTGCTTTTTCTGTTGTTTTTGCACTTTTAAAGAGTATCAGTAAAGATTATTGTACAGAATTTCTGCAGTGTTGTTTATGCACCTCATTGTGTGGACTTAAGAATCGTATGCTTTCAAGGAATGACTAGCCAAATATCCATGCCTGTAGAACAGCAGAACACTGAGATTGGAAAACACTAAAAAAAGGATGATTTGAAAAGCCTTGCCCCATTTTTAGATTTACAAAAACAATTCCATGGTCATATTTTGTAGTTTTCTTTAAAATAAAGGATTGCATGTGCAGAATTTCATGAGTAAATCGTGTCACATTCAGCCAGGAGCAACCACACTGAAAATTTTTCCAAAAGGAACTAGGCCATCCTTTCAAGGCCGTGTGTAGTTGCCAGCCATGATGATATTTAGCTCTATTGCAGCCAAAGGCATAATTTCTGAAAAAATCAATGTAGTACCTTTATCACTTTATTTCTTTAAATAAATAGATAAGAAGTATTACTTTAAAAATGTTTAATGCTCTCTTCTGACATTTGTTCAGAAGAGACACTTGCACTTGTTCCAAAAATGAACTATTTTTGAAAACAAAGGTCATTTCTCCCTTGGCCTATAAGGAAAAAGTTGATCCCTCTATATCGTACATATTTTTAAAGTCACTTCTAATTGCTTAAAACAGTACTGTGGATGATTTTTTCTCTTCTTAAGTGGAAATGTATAAAGATGCAGTTTTCTAACATGAATGTTGAATCATATGAAATTGCTGGTATCTGACCATTTTTGACAGTAAATTGTCAATTTCATGTGGTTCAATCAAATAGAAAGTATTGATAACATATAAGTGAAATGAAAAAGCAGAAAAGAAAGCACTTAGATACAATCACTGTGTATAAATGTATGCATGTATAAAAGATTGCAATTTGATGTTTTACAAATAGAATCAAATGTTCATGGAGTTCTTTTTTTCCCCCATTAAATTGTTTGAATTCACAATGGAACAAAAAAATCTTGTTTTCTTTAAAGCTTCGGGAAAGAAAATTTCTGTTCTTTAAAAACAGCAAAATTGAAAACATATACCAAACTTAGTGATCTATGGGCCCTTGGAATTTTAACTGTGTGTATCTTTGTATTATTATCTGTATATGTTCTAAATATAAACGTCCAAAATTTTGTTTTTTGACCCTGTTTCCATTCTACTTGAGTTAAGGTACTACTATTATATGCATTTCATCTTTAATTTTACCTGAATCTGATGGGAGCTTCCAAAATTAGACCTAGAAATCCAATCAGCATTTTAATTGGAACTGTATTTACCAGTATGGCTCAACTTTTTTTTCATCCACTCAGAACAATTTGTATCATAAAATCATTTACATAATGGTTTGCTTTTGATGCTGTCATCTGTGAGATTTTTACCTCTGATATAAATTTCCACAAATAAGTTAATTTTTAAAATCAGAATGCAAAAGTGATAAATTATGAATACACTTATTTTAAAAATATGTAAATAAGATACACAAAAAATCATATTCTTAGTATCATTAGCTTTGACATCACTGTATGGTGCCAGATTATAATATGAAGCTTAAAATACTATTTCACATTTTTATCCACTAAATAAAAACCTGCCCTGTGTTTTATTACAAAGTAGGTGGCCTGAAGGAAAAATATATGTATTCTTTCCTTTTGGTATAAAATATGCATTTGGGCTTCTCATTTCATCCCCAATCTGTGTTATTCCTTAAAAATGCAGAACTGCCTGAAGTCCTCTTTAATATTTAATTCAACAACTTTTTAATCTGTCATTATGCTGTGATGAAGTAAGCATCAAGTGTCGCTGAAAAAGATTAAATTATACTTGGAAATAGGAATTGAAATGATTTAGGGTTGGAGGCTGAATATTTGCTTTGCACAAGTAATAATAATAGTAGCTTGGGTGAAGAAGGGCTTGGTTTGGCTTTAATGTCTTTGCCTTGCTGTGCTCCCCTGTGGCTCCCCCTGATTTACGCTGGCATTACTGAGCTTTATTTTATTTAAATGGAGGTAGAAAGTGGAAATTACTACACTACAATACATTAATTATGCCATACTCTTTCTTTGTACTGATTTCCCTTTTTTCTGTAAACATCATAAACAATGATGCAACCTACCCAATATGGATAGCATCTGTAAGCAATCCTGTAGTTCTTGTTAACAAGCTTATCTTAGAAAGGAAAGGCAGTAATAATTAATATCCACCTATGGAATAGTGAAAAGCAAAGGAACATTTATGCTTTCCCTTTCATAGGAGATGATGTCCTGCATAAGAATTAGCTGTGATAGTATGTGTTACTATTTTAACCACTGCATTTTACTTCTTGCTTTTAAAATCTAGACTTTTATCTGTGGACTATTTTGTTCATAGCGACAAAGGGACAAACTTTTAGACTTCTGAGTGACTCAAGAATGTTCAACAGGTGACAGATACTAACCTTTTTGGAGTACTTGGTCTCTGCATATGTTTAGATCTCTGTCATCTGGAAATCTGTTCTGTGGTCTCTGGCTACATGGGCATATTTTTAATATAGCTCTGCCTACACAAGGCCAAAGCAATCAGTTAATTTAGGGGAGAAAACTAACTGAGAAATTATTTGATCAAGTGCACAGAAAGACCCTGTGTGGTTGTTTGAAAGAATGATACATTTCATTGTATTTACTGTTATCCATGTGTATTGGTGGCTTATATGTGTACTCTGGGTCATCATTTGTAATGAATGTCTTGAAAACATACCTTCACTTGTCATGATTTGGCACGATGATGGTCCTTCTCAAACTAAGCCTGGATATAGACTAAAATTTTGATGCACAGCACACCTGTTGGAATATTATCAGAGCTGTATTCACTTCTAGGAATTTGGTGTATCTGTAATTCAGATTTTTACTTCCCTGGCATCATGTCCTATCATGCAACAACAGAAAAAAGAAAAGACCGTCCTTCCTTTTTTTGAAACATTCTAAGTGAGAATGTAAACTTATTGCAGTAAATTCAGTATTATCTATTATCTCTGCAGAATTTGAAAAAATAAAACTGGCAAAAATTTTTTTTTCTTTTTTTTTTTTTGCTGCCTTGGGTCTTCGTTGCCGTGCATGGGCTTTCTCTAGTCGTGGCGAGCGGGGGCTGCTCTTTGCTGCGGTGCGCAGGCTTCTCTTGTTGCAGAGCATGGGCTCTAGGCGTGTGGGCTTAAGTATTTGCGGTGCGTGGGCTCAGTAGTCGTGGCTCGCAGGCTCTAGAGCGCAGGCTCAGTAGTTGTGGTGCACGGGCTTAGTTGCTCCACGGCATTTGGGATCTCCTGGACCAGGGCTCGAACCTGTGTCCCCTGAATTGGTAGGTGGATTCTTAACCATTGTGCCACCAGGGAAGTCCCTTGGCAAAGTGTTTTTAAGATTACAAAGTTTTAGGTACCCTTTTATTTGTTACCCTTTCATTCTTCTATCACTATGGCTGTATAAGTTGCACTAAGACTAAAACACCTGGAAAAATTACCAAAGGCATTTTGAAAAGGATATATTGATTTTTTTCAGAAACAGTTTTTTGTTGGTAGCTTGAGTTAATTTTATGCCCTGCCTAATTGAATTCCCTCAGTATTTAGCTCCCCACTTTATCAGTGAATACCTGAGGTATGGAGGGTGGAACAATTGTGTGAGTATCATTACACCCCTTTCATTATCATGAGATATTTGAAATTAATGTTCTGTTGTTTTTGATAGTAAATTACCTCTTACAGTTCATAAATACATATGTAGAGGATTAGGTTCACAGATTATTTACGATTTAGTGTTTTGATCTAGAATAACATTTTAAAATATTTTTTAACAATTGATTAATGTTTGCCTACATAATGCTGTTCATATTAAGATATGCATTTGTCAACATGTGCGTTTTTTGCTCTAGCACAAGACTAGTTGCCTTTCTGAAACCTAGTATGCTTGTAGGGTAAAGTAAATGCATGTCTTTGTAGAAGAATAAATAAAAAGAGCAACCTGAGTCAATAAGCAGGTTCAATTCATGCCTACAGCCATGGCGGACAGCTCATTTTGTAGATGTGGGTGTTTTGTTTACATTTATAATGCAGCTTTATTTAATGCTGACAGATATAGCTTGTGGCAAATGATAGTCAGAATGTATGAGCAGTCATAATGCTTCTGTCTTCTCATAGTGTGCTGCTGAAAATAAGCAGTTCACCTCTGTTTTTATTGAGGAAAGGATATGAGACAGCTATAGCTTCGTGAGGCTATTTATTGAGTTGTTTTACTAGCTGTGAACATGCCGCTTTATAGCAGTTGTGAAAATGGACTTTGCTAGTGTGTGGGAAAGGAAATAACACTGCAGTATACAAGGGTAGTAAAAAATCTCTATAAATAATTTTTCAGACTGAGGAATATTCTCATTTAAACAGGCAGAATGGGTTGTGATTTTGGCTAGGTGTCAGTTTCCCCAAAAAAATCACTAGGTTGGAATTAATCATATAACTTCGAGGAAAATTTTGATTCTCTAAAATTTAATTAGTTTAGAGCTTAGGAAAAGTTGCTTACATACCTACCGGGATTTAGCACAGCATTGTGGTGACCTTTGGGGCTTAAGGATCTATATTAACCATCTTAGGGGTAAAAATTATAAAATTACAGTAGGCTGCATGTATGTGTGATAAGACATACCTGTACCTGTAAGCTAACAATATGTTAATACTATGTTATTTAAGAATGTACGCCTGATACAGAGAAACCTATATTCATATATTGTTTATAATGTAATAGAGAATTCAGATGTGTAAGTAGCACACAAATGATGGAAAATTCTTTAAATATTTGTATTTTGGCTCTAAAGATTTATTATTCAAAATAACTAAGGGAAAGTGACAAAGTAACCACAGAATTTGAATTTGCATTATTTCTTTCATCCCTGGGAAATTATAGGCACTCACTACACCTGGAGCTTTTTACTCTCCAACTGTTTTGGTTTTTACACTAGTTTCTTTTTTCCTCCACTAAATCTGCCCAGGTCTGCTAAAGCTTTTTGATGTACAGTTATTTGTTGGCTACTGTAATTGTGATGGATATAATACTTTTTATTCTTAAACATAAAACAGAGCATACATATTTGAAATTTTTATTACTTTCCTATTTTTATTCAAATGTTCATCATACAGTAGTGAGAAGGTACACAAATAATATTTTCATGCATGCAAAATAATTTAGAAAGCAGTGTGAATCTCAGCAGGTGTTTCTTCCATGTCTGTGCTCAAATTTCTAGGGAACACTGAATATTAAATTGAAATAACCTCCCTTGATATTATGCAGCTAAAGTTCAGTTTAATTCTCAGATAAGGTTTTCTTGGACACATATCATTTTCTTCTCAAGTAAATAAAAATCAGACTATTTAAATACTTGCTACTTTACAAAGTAAATCAAAATGTTGCAAAGTACTTTCTTTTCCTTAGTGCTTTTATTAAGGCATTTGTGTTACCACTAAATATATGGATTATAGGGATGCGTAAAAATGTTCTTATTTCCTTCTCCACTGGCTGATGAAATGGGTTAATCTCTCTATAGAGCTATTTCCTTAATTCACCACCTGTTTTCAAATCCCTAGTAACTGACAAGGTAAGCGAAGAGGTTCCTCTGTGTGTGCCTTGTATACCTATTTCACAGAGAGAGAAACCTAGAATTAAAAAATTAGAAGTCTTGAATTTTTTTTTTAAGGAAAGTTGTTGCATGTTACTAAAAAGCTGCCATATTTAAATTATCATTCAGCAACCCAATTATTTCACCAACCAGGCATCCTTTCAATGGAAGTTTTCAACTCAAAAGGGCATACATCTATATAAAGTACAATTTATTACCTTTTTAAATGCCCATTTCCTTCCCAGCATATTTTAAGAATATGATAGACTAATGCAAATTTTATATATTTTTGATTTAGAAACAAAGGAATTGATTTTATACTTAGAAAAGTAAATGTGAGCTTGGCTAGTATGATTAGAATGTCTCAACTGTATATAAGTAATCATTTATTGTTTAAATACTGAAGAGGCTGTAGCAAAATGCTGTCAAGAGCCATCACACTCATTAACCTGCAGGCTAATTAGCTTCCTCCTGCCTGATTGCTGACAAGTTCTTCAATCTGAACCCATTGCTGTTGTGTCAGCAGAGAAGCACAGAGTGAGGTAGAGGAGGTCTCCATTAGATGTTTGTGAACAAAGTCTCTGCATTAAAGGTTTGTTTTTTACACTCTAACAAATGTTAAAGCATTCATATCCCCAGCTATAATTAAATTGGCAACTCTTAATTACTGTAATTAGTATATTAACTGTTTCCTTTCCTGTTCATTTATAATTGATTTCAAGAGATTACATTGTAATTTAATGTGATTTTTAAAATTTAATCATTGTTTAAAAGGTTTCAATGGTTAAATGTACATCTAAATGCTATTGAATATTTGAAATAATATGCATAAAATCACTTAAATGCAGTGTCCTGTCAAAACCAGTACCTATGGGCTTTATATTCATATGTCCTTTTTTCCTGTGCAAACATGACATTCATTCCCCGTTAGACTTTTTCGCCCCTGGTAGGCTAACATTTCTTAACTAGGTTGCAAATTATTATTGGAATGATAGAACATTTTGCAAATGCATCTTAAAATATGAATTCATTAATTCGTGGAGGACTAATTCATTTAGAATAGCTTCTTGAGGGCAAAAAACATTCATAAGTTATTTTGCTTATTATATCATCCAATCAAACTCAAGACTTTATGGAGAGTACCAGAAAAAATAGAGTACGTTTTGGAATGGTAAGTGATCTAAGTATGAATTGATGAAGTCCTTTCTAGATTTTCAGAATTATCACTGTTACTGCTTTCTGGCAAATGTTACTTACAATTTTGGTTTAAAATATTTGAATCATCTTCAGCAAATTAGTTAGAGGCCTAAACCATTCTGAAATGCCATATATACCAGCAAAATGTATTCACATGTCTAAAAGACCACATACTGAGATTTACTGTACTTCTAGTTTATGTAGGGAAAACTGCTATTTGAGGTATCTGATTTAAAAGTACTGGATGGAAGTAAGAAACAGCATCAAAGTTTATGGGAGGGGCTTCCCTGGTGGCGCAGTGGTTGAGAATCCGCCTGCCGATGCAGGGGACGCGGGTTCGTGCCCCGGCCCAGGAGGATCCCGCGTGCCGTGGAGCGGCTGGGCCCGTAGGCCGTGGCTGCTGAGCCTGCGCGTCCGGAGCCTGTGCTCCGCGGCGGGAGAGGCCACAGCAGTGAGAGGCCCGCGTGCCGCAAAAAAAAAAGTTTATGGGAGCTTTCCGTACAAGTGCGTATTTATTCTGTATTGGACATGGGCAGAGTTATCATTTGCATAGCATCCTGTAAAGACCTTAAACTACGTGATTATATATTTACCACTAGTTGGCTTTAACAAGCCCTAATTCAAGATTGGCTGTTTTAAATAAAATTGAAAATATATGTATTTTATTTAATCATTGTTATAATAATTAAAATATTAATGTGACTTATTTAAATTATCATTCACTTACCGTCAGCATTCCTTTTATGAAGAACTACCCAATGCACTACAGAAATGTACCCTACTTTAATGAGTACAGCTTTTTAAATACAGTGGTTTTTATATAAGAATTGTAACTTGAGCCTCAAGTCAACTGTGTGAAGGAATAGATGCTGAGGTTCCTTCTTGCACTATAGTTCTGTGGACTGGTAGTCTCTTGGCTAGGAAAGAGATTTGAGGTCCTGAGGCAGTGTTTTGCATTTTTAGAATAAAATTTATCAGTTGGGAGCTACCGTTCTCACCAATACGGACAGCCTCTCAGTATGGACACCCTCAACAGTATGGACACCCTCCCACTACCCATTCCCTGCCTCTACTTCCACTTCTCTAGCATAGCCTGATTCTGAGAGAAGAGCAAGATTTTCTCCCAGGAACTTTTATAATCTCCTTTAGAATGTGATGCAAGTTAAATTTCAGAGAATTTAGTGTAATAATGATTCAAATTTGCTTTACAGAGGAAATAAAATGAGTTCAACGGCCTTTTGAATTTTAGGGCTCATTTCAGAATCTTTGGACCACTTGTTATAGTCTATAATCATACTATCAGAGAGCCCTAACTAAATGCTGAACCTGTTGAGGGAAGGGAATCTATAGAACGTTTAGCTGACTCCTCTCATTTCATAGATAGGGAGGCAACTTGCCCAAGGCCAACAACCAAATAGAACAGCACATACAAGATGAGGATCCACATCCTTGGGCTTCTAGTCTAGTGCTCAAGCTTCATAAATGTGAGTTGTAGTGGATTGATTTAGTACTTCTTCTGGGTGTCTAAGATTATTCGTATCATAGTTATTTTATATTGAATGTTAAAGTTGTTTGAAGTATATGAGTACAATTTTATTGTTTAAAGTAAATGCCCAAATTCATGTAAAACAGTTAGTCTTTTAAAATAATACACAAGTACTAAAATAGAAATGGCTGAATTCAGGACTGATTTGGTACCAAAAACAAACAAAAAAACCCCACCCCAGTTTGACATCAAGGGGGTATTTTTCTCCAGTAAGTTATTTAATAAAAGAAACTTCTGTGGTATTGAAAGGTATGTTGCTAAAGTGCTGGTTTCAATAAGTACCTCTAAAGAAGCTAAATTGTTTTCCAAAAAACGTATGCGATGACAACCCTTTATATCATATGCCTAGTTTATTTTTTCCCTTATTGTGTATATCACAGTCTTTTTTTTTTTTTTTTTTTTTTTTTTTTTTGCTCCGGACGCGCAGGCTCAGTGGCCATGGCTCATGGGCCCAGCCGCTCCACGGCATGTGGGATCTTCCCGGACCGGGGCACGAACCTGTGTCCCCTGCATCGGCAGGCGGACTCTCAACCACTGCACCACCAGGGAAGCCCTATATCACAGTCTTTAGTGAGAGAGAGAGCGAGAGAGGGAGAGCTGGCGGGGGTGGGGGGTGGGTGGAATGGCGAGCAGTCTGTGTGTGTGTGCTATTGCCAGAGTGTACATGAAGAGAGGGGAGCAGAGCGCAAATCACAGAGCTTCAAAATGCCATTGGCAGTGTCTTACAGCTTTTTGGTCACCTGGTGACCATCTCAGTGCCTCGCTGCCAGAATGTAGTACTAGACTCTCCACTTCGCAGTTTCTACAAAGTTAGGATTAGAACAAGGAGACTTTAAAAAAGGTAACGTGCCCAAACACTTCATATGAAAATAAATTATTTGATTTTTTGATATACTTAAATGACAAATGTAATATTTTTCTATTAAATATATCTATATATGTGCTTGTCTAGAAGTAATTGAGGGCATTGTCTTCTGTAAAACGGTGGTGGTATTGGTTTGGCACCTCTGTGTATGTAACTGTTAAAGAGTAAAGCCCCCAAAAGTATTTTCTTGATATTAGCTTTCATTTATAAACCAGAATAATTCTGAATGCTTCTAGTAATGGGAGATAACCCAAGGCAAATTTAATTTTAGATTGGGCTTTTGCTTAATGTATTATTCATAGTATTGTATTATCAGTTAAGCATATCCCTGACAATAAACTTAAAACTTAACTTTAATAGTAATATCCACCCTAATATGGGTGAGTCAGATAGTGACCTGACATGATTTATTTTGCCTCCTTATTGTAGATAATTTTTTAATAATGGTGGGATGGAGTTATTTGCTGTTTTTCTCACCCCCCCTTTTTTTTAACACTTCACCATTTTTGCTGCATGACCTGGTTTTGCATTTTTCTGATTCTCTGTTCATCTAATTAGTATGTTCTAAAAAGACCTGGACCACTTATTGTACAGAGATGTAGCCTGTGGGTATTTAATAAGGAGCTTTCAGTGGTACATTTGCATCTTTTGCTTGGGGTCTGAATAGTGAATTACCTTTAAGATCATTAGAAGCACTGTTGAATTGTTAAAATCAAGCCACAATATTCTAATGACAGTTCAAAACTTCAGGCTTCCTATATAACCCAGGTGACCCCAGCATAATTGTATGTAGTGCAGAAGACCCCAGGATAAACTGACGATGGTTCAGCTCACCCACAGTGTAGCCTTTATATGCAGGTAGCTTTATACCCAAACAAACCAAATAGAGATGTAGTAAAAACAAATGTCTTATTCTAGTTATGTACACTCAAGTATGTGTGTGTGTGTGTGTGTGTGTGTGTGTGTATACATATATATAAAATGATATATTTTAATATCATAATACTAGTCCCCCAAGTATGACTTGATACTTTTTAAAAAGAGACACAGCTCCTAAGCAATATGCAGAATATGGAATGTATTTTATCAGATAACTGATCTTTTAGAAATGTAATTCCTAGAAAACTAAATGCTTAAAAGTGGAGTGTTTTGTCAGGTTCTTACCATAGACCAAGAACTAAATAGGGAGATACTTTGTTGTTCAAGGATTAAATTATAATTTATTCTTTCTCTAACCAAATATTGAGAGCTATTATTAGATACCAAGTGAGAGTCCTTAAATCTTTTCTAAAAGGCAGCTTAAAATATTTTTTAAAGCTTATGTATTTTTGTTAGTTTTTTTTTGTCATTATTATAGAATTGTAGAATTTTAAAGCTGGGAGAAAATTTAACACCTTTTTTGGTTGTTAATATTTTCACTAGTTCTCTGATCTCAAATTGATGTGCTGTTTACCTGCTACCACCAATGCCAGGGAGCTCAAAGGTAGCTGGTAACAAAACTGACTTAAATAAAGAAAAAGATAGTGATAAATTTCATGTTCTTAAATAAATGCTTTTACTTAGAGGGTATTTATAAATTCATTACCTGCCATTTAATCTTATCTGAGCTTCTCGACTGCATATGAAAACTAAATGAATATAGATATTTTGTACAACTAAATTTAGTAGATAACATGTTAATTGATTTAAAATTTAGCAATTGTACTTCAAAACTGCCTTTCTGAAATAGCTGTTTCTTAATGGAATCTGAAGTTACTTAGTTGTGATCAATAATTTCTACTGAACAAGCTGTATATGAGTTTTAGCACAGTGCTGTGCATATAATGGGTAGTTAGTAGAAGTTTGTAGAATGAGAGCATGAATGAATGAAAGAGTATAAAGGAAAAGACTATATATCTGGTACATAATGGGGCGCCTATGTACCAATAGTTAGTTGAGCCAATTAACCAGCTAGTTATGTTTTCCAGAGGGTGTTACTTCCAATAACAGTTTCAAAATTTTATAAATAATAACCGGGCAGTAATTAACTCGAGTTCACCTGGTAGACTGTCTATAATGTGTTTATTTTGTTTATCTCATCCTTTCGCACTCTTTTCTTGTTACCAATTTACTACTCCGAGTTCTCCAGATCAACTGTGAAAAGTGGCTACCTGATCTGACAGGATCCTTGTTTGGTCCATGACATCTGATGTTGTCTTTTCTTTGCCCTTCTTTTAATTGTGTCACCTTCATTGTTAGAGAAACCCAAATCTTCCATTTCTTGAAGAAGCTGCTTTATTTCTATCTTTTAGATCTATTTTGGAAATAAAACAGAATTTGTATTTTTTAAAATAAATTATTATTTCTTATATGGAGAGAGGTTAATGGTGAGGCAAATGATTATGCAGATGTTCATTACGAAGACCTAAACTGAAAAATAAAATCAGAGTAAAATTTTAGTTAAAACTGGATCTAGCTTGCATGCATATTCAAAAATATCATGTAAGGTTTAACATATTTATGATCAGAGCATTGACCAATGATGTTCTGTTCAGTAGTTCTGCAGGATTTTCTCTTCTAAGAAGAATTTGTTGTATTCACATTTTTGTTTCCTTTGGGATCCCAGACAATGACTCTGTAGTCTGATTCATTAATATTGGTTGTCTTCAGCAGAGAGTATCCAGATTTGACCTGCCAAGTATTAAATTTTTAATGTGTTACTAGTTCTTTCACAGAGTAAGGCTTGTCTTTGTTCTTTGTATTTTTGTACCAGTACAGCTTGAATCAGAGACTTAATTTCTAGTATCACTAAATACGCCTCATTTTCAAAATACATATACAACGCACATATACAACTATAAAAATGTTTATCGATGAAACATACTTCAATATGAATAGCTACCTTTTAAAATATTTGAAATTATGCATTTCCAAATTTATTTTGAAAAGTGCCAGGGGGTGCTACGTGCTATGTACAATAAGTTAATTATTATGCTATTAACATTGATGATGTTGAATGTGTATTAGTTAATGTGTTAATGACGTGTTAATTACTGTACATGTTGTGAAGAACCTTCAGGCTTGTTCTATGATGCAACATGTCAACTTGAACCAGACCAAGTAATCTGCGACGCAGACTGTAACTCTTAAAAATAACACTTGTAAACATAAATTATAAATTAAATTATGCTTTTTATTATCCTTTTTCTTTCTGGTAGAATGAATAAGTAATTCTTCTGCTATCTGCACCTGTTAGAACCTAATACTGTCAGACTCTGTTTTCCCCAAGAGGATTGGAAGAGATTTGTTATGCAATAACTTCCGCTTTGTTTACTCTCTGGCATCTAGTGTATATTTTATATAGATTCATGTGTTTTGCACCCTGAAAGATCCTTCTTTTTTTGTTTACCAGATTAATTTATAATGGAAGACACTCAGTCTTTGTGCAAGCAGGTAAAAAGGGGCCTTGTTCGATTACCACCACTAGTTGATATTAAACTAATCTATCGATATATGTACTTGTGATTCAGTCTATGGCCCTTCAAGCTTGTTGGCCAAATAGTTGAAACTTCAGGAGATCAGTCATAAAAAACTGAATGCCACTTTCTTTTTCTATTTAAAAGGGCCTAGAATTTGCTGCTATTTGAAAACATGGAATAATGCATTTGGTTTTTGCATAAATACTGCTTGAAAATGTCAAATATTCAAATTTCATTACTTCAACTTTTAAATTAATTGTTGCTCACTTCTTATTTGTCAACATTTTTGGAAAATATATCTGATGATAATCTTTAAAAGACTAATTTGGAAAAATATAATAAAATTGTAGAAATATAATAAAATTTATGTTATTCATAAAATATTATTTATTTTTATCCCTCCAAAATCGTTTGTCTCATATTAAACAAACCACATTTGTAAAGAATAACTCAAATGAACTAAGAGTCTTGTAGTGAGGATGTTTTTTAAATGACCCAGAGCCAACTCTTAAAAATACAAAAATAGGGCTTCCCTGGTGGCGCAGTGGTTGGGGGTCCGCCTGCCGATTCAGGGGACGTGGGTTCGTGCCCCGGTCTGGGGGGATCCCGCGTGCCGTGGAGCAGCTGGGCCCGTGGGCCGTGGCCGCTGGGCCTGTGCGTCCGGAGCCTGTGCTCCGCGACGGGAGGGGCCGCGGCAGTGAGAGGCCCGCGTACCGCAAATAAATAAATAAATAAAATAAAATAAAATAAAGATGAATGTTCCTTTTAGGCAGTTACTCTATCTTTTAAGTTCTGTTAATATAATATGTACAAAAGGTGGTGAAGAGTTCAGGCTGTAAAGCTAGACTGTCCAGGGTCAAATTCTGGCTCTTTCACTGTCTAGCTGTGTGACTGTGAGCATGGCCTCAGTTTCATGATAATAAAAGTGGGCATAATAATAGTACTTACTTCTTAGGATTGTTAAGATGATTAAATGAGTTAATACAAGTAGAGCACTTTGAGCCAGCTCTGGCACATAGGAAACACTCAATAAATGTGAGGTCTTATTAACCTACCTTTAATATTCTACTGAAAATTATTTGGAAGCATTTAATTGCCACAAGCTCTCCGAATTCCCCGGGACCCATTATGAATGTGAGTTTTTGGTTTTCAGTCATTATAGTCTCGTACCCTATCACAGAGAAACATCTTATTTTTAATGATGATTTTATTACTCCAGTGTTGTGTACATCCACCTGGAGTCATCCCAGGTTTTTTCGTTCATCTAATCTTGTTTGATTTCCTATAGCACAGCTCTTGTTGAGATTTGTATTGGCATAGAAGGGTATTCTGACCAGGACTTTGGTCTCCCTTGCAAATATTTGTGTCTCTCTTGTTTACAGCCCTGATGCCCTCTTGTAATACCCATGCAAAGGGGATTCTAATAAATCTTGTGCTCAGCATTACACATTGTTTGTTTTAGCTGCCTTCCACTTCATGCTTCCTCCTTTAAGAGCGAGCCATTACGAAAGGTTAGATTCACAGTTAGCAGGCTTTAGCTCTCCCTTTTGAATCAGTGAGGTTGCCGTTTTATTGCTCTCCGACTTACACTTCAGTGATGAGAGTAAACTAGCATCAGATTAAAGGTCAGCAAATCCCATCAAAGAGAGGAATATTAGGGGCAGAGATAGTTGGAGAGGCAGCACACCACTGGGTATTGACAGGGTGATTCCAGGGTATCAGTCAGCAGAATTATAGCTGCCCAGAGAGTCAGTACAGCTTTAATGAGCCTGTGTGAAGAGGAAGAGGGTGGATTTATGTAGTTCCTCATAATTTTCTGTAGAGACTGTTATTGCAGACATTCTGTGGAGTGTTCTGGTCTTTCATTTAATTCAAAGGTCCTGGCGCTTATCCATCCTCTAAATTCCTTTTTGTTAGCTCAAATCAAAGTTGACATTTCCATGGTTTACCACCTAAAACACCCAGTTCAAAATCAGGTTTCTTTTACCAATTTTGAAATCGGTATACTGTTAATAAAAATCTACAATCATATTTATATTAATGCATATGTATTTCCTCTTCAGAAAAGTGGGTTGAATAATGAACTTTTTTTTTTCATAAGTAGGCAGTGGGGGAAAATGTACATTTACACATTGCCCCCTAAGCAACTGGGGGTAAAAACTGATTGTAATTATGATATGGTGCTTTTCCAATGGATCCTAATGTTCATTCTCCTTAAATTGGCTTTCCTAATTAATTGTTTATATGCCCATTTGCGTATGCCCCATCTCGCTCTTTCTGCCCCCAATACCCCTAAACTGGAAAAAAAAATTTTTAATCTCTGGAGGGGAAATGTTTTTAATTGTTCTAATGAGCAATGCTACGTTTAATTGCTGTAATTTTCAGTCCACCTTGATTTTGATGTCTTTATAGTGAATGTGACACATTAATTTCTTATTAGGGGGATTAAATCTCTGTAGTATCAAAATCTAGAATATGCTCTGGGAAGTCAAGTGTTTATGAAAAATGTCTGGATATCTTTGCTATAGGTTATTTGCTTAAAGAGTTGATATATAGATAGGTTTTTTTTTTTTTTAGCTAAGCTTTTATTTATAGGTCACTAGGAAATAGATGGTTTGTGAGAAAATTATCAATAAATTTGCACTATAATGTTTTCTTTTATTAGCCAAGCCAGCCACCTTTTTGTAATTGGTATTTAAGAATATTCCTTTTTGATTATTTATAAGTAAATGAATGCATTATTAACATAGAGGTCTTGTTTGTGTTATTTGCTGCTTGGAAAATGCTTTCAAGCTTCTCTGCCATTGTCCTCTGTATGCCATGTGGGTGGTCGTGCTTTTCAGACACTTCCATGATTTTTAATGGAATAGAGTGATGGATGTGATACGACCATGAGAAGCACAAATATCCTTTTCAAAGTCCACCGTTGACCGAAACATCTATAGTATTTATAGCAAAATGTAAACTCCTTAAGAGAGATGCAATCAGATGACTATTGAGTGAAAATATAGAAGCCTTCTTCAGTCATTAGTTAGATGCTGTATTTATATTAAAGAGCAAGCACACTTAAAAGTAAAATCATGTGGAAAGTGTAGTAAAGTTCATGTTTCCTATAATCATGCCATGCTTCACGAAGCCCTTTCAATAAAATTGAGTCTGTGTCCTTTATAATAATACAAATAAAACTTTATGCTGTGCTGTTACATTGGAATGTACTGAGGATGTCAGTGACCTCCATGCTGTATTTACTAGTATGCTATTTTGAGCAATGCCTGTGCATCAGGGTAATTTGGTATTACAAAAACAATAAAGTGGACATTCCTTTCTGCAGAAGGAAAAAGGGAACCCAGTGGATATTTGCTATTCATAATGAAGTCAACTGACTGTAATTTGTATACTCACTTTTGAACATTTTAGAGAAAAGGGAAAGAAGATGGCTGCAGCAGAGGCAAAGGAAATGAATACAAAGATAAGCATGAGATTAATTATCTGATAGAGGCAGGGTTCTTACTGCCATGAGGTATATATGAATGACGTTTACTGGTCACCTTAAAGTACACGACTAAGTATTGTATGTATTTTTTAAATTCAACAGGGGTCTATTATTTTCATTTGAAAAAAATTATGAATGAAAAAAGGACCATTTTTCTGAAATGGTACACATTTTTCTCCACAGTGGTAGTTTCTGACCCAAATTTTTTATCATATGTGGATTATATGTATTGTTTTTTAAAATACCACGTATTTAATCTTTGAAATATTTGATTAAAGATTTCCAAAATACTAATTGAGAACATGCCTAACTTTGGTCTAATTTTAACAAAACACTGTGTAGCCAGTTACAACATGGTAATGAGTACATTCGCAGGAAGAAGAGAGTCCTTATTTCAGAACAAATAAACACCATTTACTTTCCATGTGGTCTTCTGCACATGGCCATCCTCTAGATTTCTGAGCTTATTTGAAGCATGTGGTCAGAGACCACTAATAATGAGCAGCTATCATGAGTGTTTCATCATCAGTATATATCAAAGTGCTATTCTACTGCTGGAAGTGATATGAGAGTAAAAGTAACATAAAAGAGCAAAAGAAGAAAACAGATACTTAGGTCATAAACATTGAGAAAGCAAAAAGAAATAATACTACATATCATTATAATATGTTACAGTAATTGGCGGCACAATCTATGGCAAAGAAATTTTAGTATATAAAATGGAAGATTAAAATAAAAAAGAAACCAACCCAATCAGATTTGACCATGGATTGAACATTATCAGAAATCAGATAAAAGTTGGGACTTCCCTGGTGGTCCAGTGGTTAAGACCCCGCGCTTCCAATGCACGGAGTGTGGGTTTGATCCCTGGTTGGGGAGCTAAGATCCCACATGCCATGTGGTATGGCCAAAAAACAAAAACAAAAGAAGGTAAAAGTTTTAATTGTAGGACAGATTTGTTTCAGATTACATTTAAGATTGCAAAGCTTCCATATTTTTTTTATATTCATGGCATGCTCTTGGTAATGTTTCATTTTCACAGATGATACTAAAGAATTCTGCAACTAGTTCTTTGACTTTGGGGAATGCAGCATTTTAATAAAACAGATTTCAGTCTGTGATTTAAAGTGAATACCACTATTGTTGTCTAAAGTAATGATTATATGCCAGGTACTATTTTAGGCATTTTACATATTTTATAGCATTTAAACTTCACAATGATTGTTTGAGTTGGTGGTGTCTCTATTTATAGGGAATGAGGAGGACTCGCCTACAATATCATAGCTAACAAGCAATAGAATTAGAATTTGAATCCAGGCTATTCCGACTCCATATTCTCCAGTTTAGTATATTCTCCAGCAGTGCAGCTCATTTGTATTGTATTTGCAAAGTGAATTTAAAATCCAATAGTATAACTTATATCTCTAGATATTTGAGGTAGAGTGGGACCCTGGACTTAGAGGAGGATAATCCTGTATTGGAATCATTGTTTTCACATTTACTAGCCATGTGATCTTGAGCAAGTCACCCTCTTTGAAGTTTGGTTTATAGTATGTAGTATTGGTATGTAGTATATGCTT
>NC_082688.1:9523075-9658075 GCF_949987515.2 Delphinus delphis | reverse complement strand
AATAGTAATTTGAATATAAAGTAAAAAAATAAATAGAAATATTCAAATTAAAAATAATCTTGGAAACTGGGTGTTATTCATAATCATGACTGTTTAATAGAGAAAGAAATCCAGTCACTTTTCCAACTATAGTTATGAAAATGACTTCAGTGTTGATAAATACCTTCTCAACGTTGCCTGTGAAGTGCTCTAGTACTTTTCATCCAAAGGAATATGAAATTTGTGTTGATTTACTTACGATTTTATTTATTTATTTTTACTAATGATTTTAGAAGTAAGAGTTATTATTCATCACAAGGGGAGAATGTTATACCAGCTGAAAATACATACTTATAATTATTTTTATATGTGTCCACTACTATTGAGTTTAAGGGCTGCTTCCTACTGGTATGGTGGTGTTATATACATATTAGGTACGTATAAAAGAGCTATAGATGGGTGATTACTTTGTGTCCTTTGCATTTCTTCCTGACTAATTTCCTTCTTCTATCTTCCTTATAGTCTATTTCCTTGTGTATTAGTCATTGAGCATCTTTTCTTGTTTGCCGCACTGTTCAGGGGAGTGTAATAACTTTGACTATGTATGTTGGTTTACTATTACAGAACCTCACCAATGTCCATAAGGAAAAGATCAATATGTATAAGTACAAGGGGAAAACTAGAAACCCGGAAGAACCTTGAAGGTAGATTAAAAAAATAAATTTCCAGGAGAAACATCAATATCTGTAAATACAAAAAAGAAACAACAAATACAAAAATGTGAGCAAAAATTTAGTCTAAAAAGGAGAAACTTAAGGAATTCCCAAACAAATAATATAAAAATGAAACAGAGTCCAAAGTACAAGATAAGATGTTGCTCAGTGAGTCCTTACTTCATTCCAAATGCACAGAAAACTTGGTATGTGGAACTACAAGCATTCTAGGCCATGAGATTCTAGGCTATGAGATTTTAACATCTAACAAAGTGAAGGGAAGAAAATCAAAGATGCTAAATTAAAAATACTAATGTAGCCAATATTTGGCAGTTTCTTCTAGATCTAGAAGAAATAGCAAATACACGTTTGTCTATCTCTAATTACCAGCAATGTGTTGATACCAATTTTATCTGATTTAAGAGAGTTATCTAACTTTTTGGTACCCTAAATTAATTTATTGTCTTAGTATGTTGTGGTTTTCAAACTTTATTTATTTACCTCTGAATAAGCAACAGATATAATTTTAAATTATTGTGAGTTAGTTTTATTACCCAGTTGAAATTATTCTGAAGTATATTTTTAAATGAAAGTGACAGCTTTAAAGTGTTTCGAGGGAGGATATTAAAGTTGTTCATTTGAGTTAAGGCAACCAAGAGCTCTGTCATGCTGTGGGTATAATTCAGGGCATCTAGGAATGAAATCTGTTCTTAAAAAGAATTGATGGTTGTTTTAGGTTAGCATATAAAATCGCAGAGCTGGTGCTCAGTTGAGTACTTGGCAGCTTATAGATGTTACTGTCATGTTAAGTTACACTAGACGCAGAGTGTGCACCACTGTGGATAAACAACAACAGGCACAGACGCAAAAGGCAGACACCAAATGCAGACCTGCAAAATGCCAACTTCCTCCCCCCTCTTCCCCAAGATGCCTTGTAACTAGTATGGGGAACCTGCTTTTAAACAGATTTACAGAGGTTAATTGGGCTGGGATATTTTAGATTATGTTACACATTAATGAAAATGCTGATTTTGAGCTGTCATGACTCCACCGCTTTTTATACCATGATAATTACTTTAAAACTTTGTCTTCTGTGTTGTTGAAAACATCTTGGCAGAAAGCCTGTGACCTGATTAAACCTATGAATTGTCAACTGTGATCTATAGTACTCAGATGAGGTTGCTGACTGGGCATCACTTAGGAAGTTCTTGATTTAAAAGCAAAATTAGATTGAGACTGCTGTGTCCAGCACTGTATTGCCATGTTGATGGTGTGTTTTCAATACTGTATGTAGTGTCCTGGTTTTATGGTTTGCTGGCAGTTGCTTAACAAATTCATTTAATAATGTATATTTTTAAAGCATAGCTAATTACCCTTATAATGTATGTATTTCTCTTCTCTCCCTGAAATTACATGATGGAAAAGCCCATCTAATCCTGTTTATATTCTAATTTTTGGACATAGCTTGTGAATTAATTATGGGATTTTAAATTCTGTTTTTCCAACTGTATGGAGAAACAAAATAACTACCTTTTGATGAGTTTGTTTTATATCCTTGGAATTATTTTTTTTCTTTCTCGAAATCTTGAATTTTTTACCCCTTTCCATTATTGCTTAAATCATCTAAAACTGGGAAGATTGGCTGTTAGAATATTCTGAGAATCCAGGGTTACTTTTTTCCAAGGATCCAATATGGGATATATTGAGAGAGGGTCATACTAGAAATTTCACAGAAGTAAGAATTTTCATACTTACTTATGCTTATTGATAAAATGTGAGCAATGAAATTCTCAGAATGAATTGTAGTGCACTGATGTTGTTTGATCATTTACTCAAATAAATAAAATACTCACACTGTTTGTCCTGTTTCTCGCTTCTTCTCTCTCTGTCTCTCTCTCTCTTCCTTGAAGGTCTCAGCATCAGAGGAGCCCAGGAGGAGGACCCTCCCGATCCCCAGCTAATGAGACTGGACAATATGCTTTTGGCAGAAGGGGTTTCAGGTCCTGAGAAAGGTGGGGGATCGGCGGCAGCAGCTGCAGCCGCGGCAGCCTCTGGAGGTTCTTCAGATAACTCTATTGAACACTCAGATTACAGAGCCAAATTGACCCAGATCAGACAAATCTATCACACAGAACTGGAGAAATATGAACAGGTCAGCAGCCGCCACTCTCATAGTCCTACACAAACCCTCTATTGCTCTTCTGACAGACTGCGCTAACTAATTCTGAGGGCTGTGAGGGGTAGGTGTTAACAGAAAGAGCAGAATAAATAAGGTCAATGCAAAAATCCAAGTGAATTGTTGGATTCATGAAATGAAGTCCCTTTGCAATTTTAGAGGTGAAGCTAAACCTGTTTTATCCCATCAATTTGTTTTACTCATTCCTCACATTTACATGCCCTTACTACCACACCTGCAGCCATCCTTCCCCTCTAACCTCACTGCTTGGTGCTCGTCAAAGCTCTATATCATTAACAATTATGCACTGGCCTCATTCATAGCTATTATAACAACTTTTAAAGGGAAGCATTGCATAGTGAGCTCTGCCTGCTATGCGGTGAGCTACAGAATCCTCCTAGGAATTAATTCTTCAGGATTATGCCAGGCTAAAGGGAAGGAGCTAACTTCACAAAGTAAGCAGGTTCTGGCCTTTCTCTTTGAGGAGACCTCGCAAGATAATTACAGGTTTCCTGGGGCAGGGAACACTAGGCATTGTGTGCTAAATTCCTGATTAGAAAGTATGGATTAAAAATGCTATTCTCAGCAATTATATTAACTATACTTCTTTGAATCTAAGATATCTTTGATTTTAAGCCGTATCATGGTGTTATGTACCACCACCAAGAAAAAATTAACTGCCCAATTGAAGTATAACATGCCATTGATAGTAAAATGCTTCCAAACTTCAGAGATGTTAAAATGTGGGGAAAAATAAGTAAGTCTTAGATTCAGTGAGACAAGGTAAAATGTTGGTGGTTCATTTTAAACATATTTTAGTTGTTCGTTTAAAAACCTGCTTAGTTTGAGGAATTCTCACTGAAAGGTAATTTAAAAAAATTATTATGGAAATGTTTAAATGTGCCCAAAATAAAGAGAATATTAAGCTGAATGGTATGAAATTAACAAGTTTTTATGTCATAAACAGTTGTGTATTAGCATTTTTATAGAGTTCAACCTAAAATAAGGAACTGCCTAGATACTCATCATCCAGGTAAATAGTTATCAACATTCTGTCAATCTTATTTTGTCTATCTCCCCTTGCCCCCACTCTTTTTTTGGGGGGGGGTAGAGTATTTTAAAATAAGTCCTAGGCGTCATGTCATTTCACCCATAAATACTTCACTATGTAGTCAGGCATTTATTAAAGTCCAAACACCTTAGTGTGATGCCCTGGTCAGTTTTGATATTGATTTTTCTTCTAAGTTCCCTGTAAAGTTTCAGTTGTATATGTTATTATTTTCATTGCCTTCTCTAATATTCTGGATATGGTATTATTAAAAAAATGCTGGATTCTGTCCCAGAGGTGAGTGTGTTTTGAGGAATGGTAGAAAGATTTATGTAGCTTTATGTTAAAATACAATATAAATTAATATTGTAAGACGTTATCTTTTTTCTGAGTAGGCTTTCTGGGATCTCATACTGTATCTCTAGTCTCATTCATAGGAATAATTTTTGGTAGAAGATATGCAAATAAGAATTTTGGAAAAGTGGTCTTGTGTATATATATGAAAAAAATTGGGCTTTCTGATTTGACATATGAATAATTGAGAGTAAACAAAATAAGTCATGGTTGAAAAGGTTGCCCTGAGCATAAACAGTAGAAAACAACTCTAATTTGTAGTATAACCCTAATTGCATAACTTTATGTTAAATACATCTGTACGTACTTACTAAATAAATACTATGAGTCACCTTGCATGGAAAGATCTATAGTATTAGGGGTCAAATGGCTCATCTTTTTAGCTGAGAAATTAAGGTGATTCCTTACTATCTTCTGCCATGTTTCTTCACACCAGCCTCCTTATTTTCTCCCTTTAGCCCTGTTGGAAGTTGGGTGAATCTGGCGTCAGTCATTTTCACCAAGGTTTTTGTTTTGTTTTGTTTGCTTTAAAAATACACATGTGCATACAAGTTCTTCATAGACTAATCTACAGTATGTATTTTTGTTTTAAATATCAAAGATTTAAAATGTAATCATGAGTCTTATTTCTAGATATGTTCAGTAGCCTAATAAAAAACCACTGAATGTATATTTCCTTTCTCATTTTTAACACTTTCAGAAGGAAAAATATAGATAACATGAAATCTTTGCAGTATTACGGACAAATAAAGTATCATGACTAGTTGGCTGATTCAACAGAAATTTAGTTTACAATTTTTCTCCTGTAGGTTCTGAATTGTTTTAGAAAGAACATAGCAGCATTTAGTTCTCTTGAGCTGTCTTTGAAGCTGGCTTCTATTGCTCTTCTGTCTGTAGTTCCTAAGTTTGTTCAGATCAGTGAGTTGACATAAGATGGTCTTTTCTTTTCATATTTTTGGGATACAGGGCTTTATCTGAAATAGAACTTTCAGGGATATACTTTGGAGTTACTAGAAGGGCTACGAAGAACTGAGATGAAGGGGTGGCATTTCTAAACTAGATGGTGGCATTATTACATTTTACAGATGAGAAAATGAGACTTAGGTGAAGTAATTTGTCCAGTGTCACGCATCTAGTTAGTGTCAGAATCAGGTTTTGAAATCAGTTTCTGACAATATGCCTTCTTTTTCCATTGACTTATGCTGCTACTTATGTATGTTAAAGAATAAAATACAACCAAATTTTAAAGATCTTTTTAGCTTCATTCAGCGATTCATGAATTGAACAGCATCTCATCTAGCTCATAGAAAGGAGCTCCCAGGAGCTGTACGAAATGAAAGACTCTTACAGGCAGACAAGAGTGGGACGAGGAAGTGATACTAGCAAAAAGAGGGTCCGTTGTGGCAAGGTCGCCTTCCCTTAGGTCCTGGCAGAGTCTGTCAGGCAGATGACCTCATGGGTGCTGGCCCAGTAGTTCCAGATTGACTGGTTTAAGATTACATTCCTAGGAGACGCTGAAACTTGGGGCATAGCAAAAGTGACTCCCTTTTGGGTCTCTTACCTTGTTTTTAACGATTACAGTTTGCGAATAATTCAGATAACGTTCTGATTTTTCTCTTATTTGCCCATGTTGGATTGCATTGGGGATAGGATCAGAGTAGAGATAGAAAAATAAACAACTATTTTAATCACTTTACAGACATTATATTTTTCCTCCTAAAAGTACATGAATATGGGTACTTTGAGTGACAGAATGCTTATTTGTAAATAGGAAGAACATATATGTTAAGGCAGAGGCTTTGTCAGAAAATTGTGTTGAGTCTTTTACTAAAAGAAATAAACAATATTGGAATTTTAGAGCTGTTCACTCCACTGTGTTTTGCAATGAAGCTGTAATGAAAATGTATCTGAAGCCTGTTTAGATTTAGATTGCCATAAAATTAACAAACACCGCCACTGCAGTAAATTAAAGTACCTTATAAACGCAGCCACATTTACAAAGCTAAGCAGACTAGAGCTACAGTTAGAGCAAAATTAAATCCAAGCTGCAAGGCTCAGCTTTCTGTGTATGTTTTAGGAATGGTACTGTTTTTTAAAATCCTGTCCTTCTTTTTTTCTCCAGAAAATGTCCTTTGATCATGTGTTTACATTACATAGGCTCAGATGTAATGCTTCTTAATGAGAACCATCTAGATTCACTTATAAATGCTTTTGAAATATTAGGCATAGAATATATATTAAAGTAAGATTCTTGAATATTACTATCACCTAAAAGGAAAACCAAAACTTACTTTTGTTGATCCTGACGACCAAGAGGAATGTGATAATTTTTCAAAGCTTGCAGCAACTGTGTTGTAGTGCTTTTGTCTTGGTTGCACTGCCTTCCTCTTTAGCTGGGAGGAAGACCTGGTTGCTTGTCTTCTTGTTGATTAGCTACAAGTTTTTTGTTTTAAAAGGAGGAAAACAAATTTTTTTTATTTTGTACACATGGGATCCCCATATAAGACCCAAAGGCAGCCAGACAATGGAGGCTTATATGGCATCCTGAACTATGGGATGGGACTAGCTACAAGTTTTGAAAAATGTTTTTACTGTATCTTTCAAATATGCTCTTATGATTAAAGGCCCGACTATTAGAATAGGTGAATTCCTAATGAACTTGAGCCAAGGGTCCTGGGAAGCCTGTTTTAAAGAATTGAGGGTCTTGTTTCCTCTGCCTCTCTACCAAAGGGAAATGGATACATTGGTTTTTGCAAATGAAATTTGACTTAGAGATTTGTTCTCAGTTAAAAAAGAAAAGATATATATCATGCCTTATGCAGCTCTCCCACTTTGCTTGTTCCAGAAGAAGTGCTTGTACACAAGCAATTCACTTCATAATTTACAGCTGCTATAACAGAGATGACATATTGAAAGCTATCTCCTATAATTATATTGAAATACATTTTTGCTGAAGGCAAAAGTGTTGTAAGGGTCCCAACCCTCCCCCAACCATCTGGGAACCTGCTTTCTGAGTTCGCAGATGTCTTTTGAATTCACCTCAAATCAGGTAAAGCACTGGAGCCACGCATGTACACTCAGTGTGCTCAAGACCAATTAGGTACTGTTTAGCTAATAGAGGACTTTCAGATTACAGGGGATTGCAGGGGGAATGGAGAATGAGTGTGCAACCTAAACCACTTAAAGGCATCATGGCCTTGTGCTTTTTGAGGCTCTCAACATTGTGTGTTTATATTTGCTGTCAAGATCTCCTTTGCTTGTAAAGAATTTTTTTTAATCAGGTTTTAAAATGCTGATGTTATTACATTAGACATTGTGTAACCCACAAACTCCTAATCCCATTTTGCTATTTTCTTAATAGCAAAAAAAAAAAAAAAAAAAAAAAAATCAGGAAAGGTAAAAGGGTACTACCTGATGTAAACTTTATATTTATTTTTCCCAAACAAGACTTTGTCATTCATTGCTCCAAGAGAAGGGTTTTACTTCTTGTCAGCTTTCACGCTGCATCTTTTCCTTGGCTGGAAGGAGTGTTTGAGTGTTCCCTTTTTTCCTCCAAGTTTCTAGTCTATTGGCTCTTTGTACCAAATGTATCTTTGACCACAAACTTGATTAATGACATGAATTGTTTTATATTTGAATACTTTTCTTTTTTTTTTCAATTTCTTTGGAAGCAGTGTTTGTATTTATTCTGGCAATGGGAAGACACAACTATATTAGGTAATCAGAGTAGGGACTTACTTGCAGAATGACACACACAATATGAATTTCATAAAATTGTCATTTCTATTTTCAACAATAACTCCCATTTATTAAGTGTTAATTGTGTTCCAGACTCTTCAAAGAACTTAACATGTATTATATAATATAATCCTTACAAAACCCTCATGAGATAGGTCCATAAACCACGTGATTACGTTGAGACTTGTTGAGGTACGATAGAATCTAAAAAAGAGTGGTTATATGTATATGTATAACTGATTCACTTTACTGTACAGCAGAAACTAATACAACATTGTAAACCAACTATACTCCGATTAAAAAAAAGATAGATATTTCATCTTTGCAGCTGTTTCTTAGGCATATTGGTCTCATTCTAGTTGGCTTAGAAAGTATCTTTCAATTTGACTCTTATCCTAAAACAAGAATAATTTGTTGATTTAATAAGCATTACATAAATACAAAATCTGTAATACTGGACTAGAGTTACTTGCAAGGTTATAAAGACATCTAGAAAATGGATGCTTGCAAATTAGAGAATCATCAGCTTTTAATAGAGATTTATTCTTTCTTTGAAGAGTGGATTTTTAGCATAGAGAGTGTTATGATCTGTTGTCTGCAATCAGCTTCTCTAGATGGTTACAAAAGGCCAGTTCAGTTTTTAGATTTGATCATGAACCATTTTAAAACTTCCTCAAAAATAAGTACTTGCTCACCGTCTGATTTTACATTTTTATGTTCAGTGATGTGAACTTACAGGCAAGAAAGGGTTTGAATCTTGAATTCACCACCGAAAAAAGCATCACCACAAAACAAACAAAACCCTGAAAACTAATTTTGAGTGTAAATCCAAATACATGTAGATATCGAGGATATAGTTTTACTAGCTAACAAATATCATTAACAACATTATAAAAATCCATATATTTCAAATCCTCCATTATATTACTTGGTTTGTGTTTTTAAGGAGAAAGGAACAAATGGCAAGGAGAGAAAGGCTCATAATAAGAATTGGTTGAAAATATTTTTTATCAGATGAAGCATTCCACACTTTATGTTGACTTTATGTTATTACAATGTATGTTTTAAACAAAACATACATTTTTGTTACATTGTAAATAGAAATTATCTAGGATGTAAAACAATGCATCCTAGATAATTTTCAACAGCTGGATTAAGAGAAAAAGAGGTTTTTGCCATTACTCGTTATTCAGAAAATTCAAGGAATCAAAACTCTTCTTTCCTAAATCTCCCAATTGACCAAGTTGTTTCTACATTTGTATTGTGGACATTGACCAGAAAATTCTTAACTGACAATTTTACTTGGAAAAATAATAAGGCAATGAAAATTTTTTCCAATGTCTATTTTAATAATATAGTCTTGTAGGTATGACAGAGGATATGATAAATGTTTGAAGTGAGCATCTTACATTTTAAACAGCATTGATGCTAGTGTGTGGTTGGGTGGCCCTTCAAAACAACTCTGCAATCATTTGATCATTCTTACTGCACTTATATGTTTAAAAAATGTATATCTTTTAAGGATCTGGAGATGAGGCAGTACTATGCTCTGCTCTGAAACTGGTACACATGATGCTGTAAATGAGGCTGTAATTTACTTTCAGTGGTATAAAGGAAAAAAATCACTTTGCCTAAAGTGTATGCATCTTTCTTAAGGGTGTACCCGGATTTTAATTATCTAAATGTAAATACTTAACGAATTTTACTTAGAGTAATGAGCTAAAGTGCACACTACATAAATGAGATGTTCTAATTAATCATGTGTGAACTACTGGTTTAAAGAAAAGCTATGTGAATTCTGTGAATGTTGGGCTATTGCCAAATTGCTAATCAGCATTTGCATTCATAGATGACTTCACTTAATAAGTTGTGAGACATTCAGCAAATGTTTTAGGAAATTATGAGTTTTTAGATGCAGAAACTTTTTGCTTTTAACACTTTTTTTCACACAAGCCTGTGGCTGCTTCTTAGAAACGATAGGCAAACATTCATTCTGAAGAGATTAAAATATAGCCAGAGAAAAACTGAGAGCCAGAGGAAAGCTGAAACAAACAAAAACCAAAAAAAAAACCCTCAGGTATCACACACAGGAGTCTTGAATTATTTATCAAGACATACACTCTGTCATAGATATATGTTACCATAATGTTTGAGCTAGGTTTGTAGGAATTAGCATTATTACATGTGCAAATTAGAAATACTCCAGTACAGCTAGTTCTCAAACGTTTTGGTCTTAGGACTTGAATTCATTTTTTTAAAAAAATTTATTTATTTAATTTATTTGTTTTTGGCTGCGTTGGGTCTTCGTTGCTGCACGCGGGCTTTCTCTAGTTGCAGAGAGCAGGGGCTACTCTTCATTGCGGTGCACGGGCTTTCCACTGCAGTGGCTTCTCTTGTTGCAGAGCATGGACTCTAGGCATGCGGGCTTCAGTAGTTGTGGCTTGCGGGCTCTAGAGCACAGGCTCAGTAGTTGTGGTGCACGGGCTTAGTTGCTCCACGGCATGTGGGATCTTCCTGGACCAGGACTTGAACCCATGTCCCCTGCATTGGCAGGCGGTTTCTTAACCACTGCGCCACCAGGGAAGCCCATGACTTGAATTCTTAAAAATTATTGGAGACCCCCTAAGAGCTTTCGTTCAGTGCGTTGTTATCTATCAACATTTATTATAATAGAAGTTAAAACTGAGAAAAAAATAAAAGTATGTATTTAAGAAACAATGATAAACTATTATCTATTCACTATAATATTTTTAAAAGCCTGTGTTTGCCAAAAAAACCTCAACATTTAGTGAGAAGAATGGCACTGCTTTTACATTTTTGCAAAACTTTTTAATGTTGGGCTTAAAAGAAGTCACCTGGATTGTTATATGTGCTTCTACGGTCAGTCTCCTGTCTTGTGGTTGAAGTATATGAAGAACACCTGGCCTCACACAAAGATGTCATTGGAGAAGGGAGGAGTGTATTAATAGCCTTTCTGATAATTATGGATACTTTCCTCTGATATTATACCAAAACTTGACAAGTTGTATTGTCTTAAAGGTTAGTTATAATGAATCTGAAATCATATCAACGTTTTGTACTCCCTTCCTTTAAAATCCTTTAAAATTCCTTTAAAGGAATTCCTTAAAAAAAAAAATCCTTTAAATTCCTTTAAACTTGGTCTAGTGTGCACTTTGAATGGATCTTCTACCTATGCATTTTTTTGTAACATAATGCTTTGATCATTTGGAAAATATTGTTCCACTGAATTATGTACATCTTCTAATGTTAACACTTGGCATTATATAATATCAAAATATCATATTTACTAATATCAACACCAAATTATTCAGAAAGTCTGCTAGGAAACTATCAAGCTCAAGGTAGTGGATGCAAGTTTTCCAAAATTATAATTTTCACTTGAAAAGTCAAATTTCATCATTGGCACAACTGTTGTCGGCTGTTTTCCTTGATGTGACAGGCTTGCTTGGTTCATTTTTGAGAAAATATCTGCAAAATACCCAAGTCTGAATAATTATAATTTGTTGACTTCGCTTTCAAATAAAAATGGTGTTCCCTGAAAAAGACAGCATCGGCTCACAACTTAAACTATCGCACAAGTGTTTTTTCTCAAGACAACCATCCTTCTATAAGCAATTGAAGTGCTTTTGGTGTGTTTACCGTTTTATCACACAGAATATTAAAGTCGTAGTCAAGGATTGAGATGTAATAAAATGAATGATTTCTCTTGCTTCATCAAGGACATTCCTAAGTGAAACTGCCTTTTTTTTGTGGGTTTGTGTGAATGCATGGTGATGAAGAATAAAAAAGAAACATCAGAGATTACTAAGTATACTGTTTCCCAAAGAGTTTTTCTTACTTAGTACATTGGTCCACAAGATGCTGTAGAGCTGTGCTGTCCAATACGGTTGCCACTAGTCATATGTACCTATTGAGCCCTTGAAATCTAGCTAATCTGGACCGAGATGTGCTGTAAATGTAAATATATACTGGTTTTCAAAGTGTATGAAAAAAAGAATGTAACATATCTCATTAACAGTTATCTAAAGATCTTGATTATGTGTTGAAATGTTAATATTTTTCATATATTGGGTTAAATAAAATATGTTAAAATTAATTTCACCTGATTCTTATTTTTTAATGTGGCTACTAGAAAAATTTTACATTTCATATGAGAAAAATAAAACACATTCAGAAAATAATCAGTGCAGTAGAAAAAACATTAAATGACCCCCCATACTTTTTTTCATATGTGGCTCACAATGTATTTCTTTTAGACAGCACTGCTCTAGAGAAAAGAGGTTTTGTGACCAAATTTATTTGGGAAAAGTTGGATATACCATTCTCCTTTGAAGATTTATGATGCATATTGGCATACTGGAAGTACTGAGGAATCCTGCCCCCACACCCCTCAAAAAAAAAAAAGCATTTAAAATTTTGGTTAGCCCCATATTTCCCAAACATACTGTATTAACATTTTTTGGAATTAGCTGTAGAAGTGTCTATCAGAACTTGCTGATTCCAGTTTGCTGTTCTAGTTTACTTTCCTTCATTTTACTAATAAGAAAACTGAGGGCTAGTGTTTATTAAATTATGTAATTTGAAATTATATGAACATCTCTTTAGGGAAAGTATTGTACAAGAAAAAAAGATCTGTACATATATTTCTTGACAGGGTGACCACCTATTTTCAGCTTGGCACAAAATAGTTTAAGTTGACAATATAGTGGGGAAAATCTTAAATTTACTTTTTTCTTTATTATGGTTTCCTTAAAGATGGAAAGAACTTCCGATTTTAGAGCTGCAAAGTTCCTTAATGTTTTACTGTGCCATAACCTAGGACAGTAATTCTTAGCCTTTTAAAATTATAGACTGGCTGAGAATCTGAAACGAAAACAAACAAAAACCCCACAGATTGTCTCCTCGGGAAAGACAGATGTGCACACAACTTGAATAAGATTTCATGGAGTCATGGACATTCTAAACCTATCCATGGACTGCAGGTTAAAAATCCTTCACTTACAAAGGTTCAGGGATAATGTATTTACAGATATTAATCAACATTACTCTTGAATTATAATACAAAACCCCACCAAGCCATAGATGTTTATTGGATGCATACTGTGTGTGTTGCACAAATCTATACTCTGAAGAACCCCAGAGTCACCACTCACAAGGAACTTTAAAATTCTTAAGACTTAAACATATTTTAAAAAAAACTTTGGTAAGCCAGACTCATTTTACCTCACCTTAGAAATATTTATATAAAAGCTCCATAAAAGCTTAAAGTAACTGAAACAGCCAGTGTACTTAAAAGGTTAGTTAGTTCTCTAATGAGCAGTTAGAAAAACCATCATGTGCTGTATGTTCGGGATATCTGTAGGGAAGTGGACATTATTATATCTTCAGAATGCATCTTGCCATGATCAATGATTGTTCTGTCTGCTCACCCTACTAGAGGCATCTGTGCAGTAAGGTGCAGAATCTCCTGTCTTTTTTTTTAAACAAAAATGCCAGAAGATGTTCTTTTTATCCAGAGATACAGACAGATGCCTTATTTACCAAGGCAATACTGGATTTCTTTGTAGGCCCAGTTATGTGGTTTTATAGATCTAAATATAGGTGGGCTGAAAGAGACAGGGACTGAGGATTGTTAACTAAAAAGTTTGAGACCCAAATCTGATCCTTATTTTCCTGCTGCCCCTCCCCTGAGGAGCTGAGCTGCTTTACCCATGTTTTAGGAATGGCATATATCCACAAATAAGGCCCACACCACAGCTAAATTATACTAGGACATTGGCATGGTATCAGAGGCCCTTTACATGCTAGTGCAAATCTGAATTCCCTCTTCTCCTTTACATATTCTCTCTGTCCCTGTGGACTTGCTATATACCATGATTTCCAGGATATTTTCTTGTGCCTGAAATTCCTCTTGATTTCCACCTTTATTCCACCTTTCAAAAATCTTACCCATCCTTTAAAGCCCTAATGTCACTTTTCCCATGAAGTGATCTCTGCTTCCAGATGAGAATATTTCCTCCTTGGAACTTAGGAAGCACTTACTCATATTTTCCTGTGATACTTTACATGGTCTGCTTTGTTTAAGAATTCGTTTTTTATATATTTTATTGCACTGAAAGTCAGGTCCACATCTTGCTCATTTTTGTGTCCTTAATCGCTCTTGGAGGAGTTTGAACTTCATAGTGTTTCAGTAGACATTTGTGGAATAAATGTAAAACCCCAAAGAAAATAGGAGGTACTTAGTATTAACAATTAACATATATTTGTACTTACATATAGCAGTTGGTAGAGAGCATCCTCCAGTGGGAAAACCTCATCTTGGAACAGGGACACCACAAGGGTGGTGGGAAGGGCAGTTGAGTGCTGTGCTTCCCTTGCATGCCTGGCCATTCATAGTTTCAGAATTCTTGCGCCCCATCTAACTATCACTGCCATTTCACAAGTGTCTTAGTTTTCATTTTACCCTACCTACTGCATAATGCCATTGGCAACTGCAAATGAGGTAGAAATTCAGATGAGTTAATGTCTGGGTGTGATAATACAAAATACCAGATTCCTAAGGAGTGATTTTTTTCCCCTTACAGGCATGTAATGAATTCACTACACACGTGATGAACCTTCTCCGAGAGCAGAGTAGAACACGTCCCATTTCCCCAAAAGAGATTGAAAGAATGGTGGGCATCATCCATCGAAAATTTAGTTCCATTCAGATGCAGCTCAAACAAAGCACTTGTGAAGCAGTTATGATTTTAAGATCAAGGTTCCTTGATGCCAGGTATGTGAGGCCACAAATCTATTGCATGGCTTTTTAAAATTTTTATTTTCACTCTTTGTGTATTATTTTCTGTAATCCTGGCCAATTGGTCTTAGATTCTTCTTTAATTTGGCTATAAGAGCTCTTCTCTACATTGGACAGGTAATTCACCTCATGGTGCCTGCACTGTCAAGCCTCTTCTTGTCTGGGGGTGGTAGTGCTATTAGCTGCCAATTTGGTGACTCAGGAAACAAATAGGATTAGTGCCACTACTAATGACTTAGTAATACATAGCCTTTCTTTCAGTTCTGATGCTAAAACGTATATTTAAGGATAATGTTCAGTATGTAACTTTGTTTTAATGCAGGTTTGTTTTCTAAGAACTTCCTGATGTTACGTTGCTTGTGCATATTAGAAAAAAAGTACTTGGAGATACTGATATTCCTAAGAAGGAAGTGGTATTATAGTTACCACAAAACCCCAAACTCTGTTTTTCCAAATCAAGAAGAAAGCCTGCGAGTTTCCCCTCTCAGGATACATATTTCCCTTTTATCTGAAGCTGTCACCAAGTTTCACAGGAATTAGGTAATAAATTGTATATGGTGTGTTAGACCTACTAGGTGACATAACAGAGGAACTGTCAAGTTCCTACTATATGCTGCCTCTGCAGAGATGCCTCTTGGGCATTGCTAAAGCTTGCAGTCAATCTTCAACGGTGGAAAGGGGTTTCTATTTTGTTTTGTTTTCTCTCCCTTGGAATCTCACAGAGGTGATGATTATCGTCCAAATTTTACAATATTAAAGAAAATAGGTTAGCATCTCAACTGGAAAACAAGATGTGAGGAACAATCTTCATGCCAGAGCTCTTCCTTAGAGCCGAATAAGGAAACATATGCCACCTGATTATACTCCCGTTCTCCTGGTTAAGCCAAGCCCCGTATCGCCTTTGGTTCCTCCTTCTTCCGTACTGAATTAGTCATTAGAACTCACCAGTGCTTTGTTTTCAACATTTCTCGTTCTAGCTCTTTTTTTCCTTCCATACTTGCACTGCTCAGTTCACGTTCATCTTTTTGTACCTAGACTACCACAGTAACTTCCCACTATTCTCCCTGCTTCCCGTCTTACTCTTCTCCCACTCATCCTCCATGGCCCTCTTATGATGCCCTAATTGCTTTACTTAAAAACCATAGCAGCTTTTCTTTTTTTTTTTTTTTGCGGTAAGCGGGCCTCTCACTGTTGCGGCCCCTCCCGTTGCGGGGCACAGGCTCCGGACGCGCAGGCTCAGCGGCCATGGCTCACGGGCCCAGCCGCTCTGCGGCGTGGGATCCTCCCGGACCGGGGCACGAACCCTCGTCTCCTGCATCGGCAGGCGGACTCTCAGCCACTGCACCACCAGGGAACCCCATAGCAGCTTTTCAATGCTGGGTAACTCACATGCACACTACTTAACCTGGCATTTGAGGCCTTATGTGACCTGCCCCCGCCCAAATTACTTTTTTGTTGTTGTTAAGATTTAAGTTTTATTTTATATTTTTCCTATTTAACCAAGGTCACTATGGAAACGTTGTAAAATGTATAGAATAGAAAGAAGGACGAGGGATAAAAGACAATCACTTTTTTACTACCCAATGGAAAAAAAAAGTCACTGTGAACGTTTTAGTATATTTCTTTCTGGTTTGTGGTACTTTTTTTTTTTTTAAATGTTCTTTGTGATGGTACAATATGCATAATTTGGTTTGCTTTTTAAAAAATTTACCATGGGGCTTCCCTGGTGGCGCAGTGGTTGAGAGTCCGCCTGCCACTGCAGGGGACACGGGTTCGTGCCCCGGTCCCGGAGGATCCCACATGCCGCGGAGCGGCTGGGCCCGTGAGCCATGGCCGCTGAGCCTGCGCGTTCGGAGCGTGTGCTCTGCAATGGGAGAGGCCACAACAGTGAGAGGCCCGCGAACTGCAAGAAAACAAAAAAATTTACCATGAATAGGTAAACATTTTTCATATAGTATAAACTCCTATTTTAAATGTTAATTGCTGAAGTCTACCAGATGGATATATGATAAATAATTAACTTAGCCATTTCTTCATTTTTGAGCATTTAGTTGTCCCTATTAATTTCCATGATAACTTCTTCCTTCCTTCCAATTCCTTTCTTCTTTCCTTCTACAAATATTTATTTGTGCTGAGGCTATAAAGGTAAACAGGATAGGTTAACATACTCGCCCCAATTGACTTTACATTCTACTTGGGGAAACAGACAATAAACAAGTAAACAAATATGCTGTAGTATTCTGTTCAATAATGTAATGAAATGTGATAGAATGGTAAGTGCCATGAGGAAAAATAAAAGCAAGGTAAAGGGAGAGAAAATGATGGAGGGAAGGTACTATTTTAGACAGATTTTTATTGGAATTAGTCTTCCAGTGAAAATCTTTATGCATTCAACCTTTTTGATCTTTAGAATTATTTCCTAAGGATTAATTCTCAGAAATGGTATTATTAGATCAAAATGTGAACATTTTTAGTGCTCTTAATATATCACTAAATTGTTCTTTCCTGTGTTTAATCCAAAATGCGATACCTCTTGGTCTCATCTGTCTCCTCTGGCGAGAATTCTTCTCTTCTGCCTAACCACCTCTTCCACCACCACCCCTCAACCTCCACCTCCAGCCTTCCACAGCAAACCCTGTTCTCCCAACCATTTCCCCAACTTGGTCACCAGTAATGAATTGTCGTCTGTGAGGGTGTGTAGCACGGAGCCTGGAACAGAGCTGGTGCTCATGTTGGTTGCATTAGTGAGACCTTGCTCAGCCTTTCAGGCCTGGCCTAAATGCTCCCTTTTTAGGAAGCCAACTTTAAGCACTCCACTGGACTCGTCCTTGCCGTCTCTTAAACACTGATACTATGTTTATACAATTTTCCAGACCGAACTTCATGCAGACTGCCTTTATTGCAGTTTTTCAGGATCATTTCTTCTCTTCCCGAGTAAGTCACATCGTCATTGAAAGCAATGGCCAACCAAGTCTTACACGTTTAGATTCCCCACAGTTCCAGCAAGTGTCTTACACATAGTAGGCTGCAGAAAAATAATTTGTTGACTAACCAGATGAATGAATATTTCCACTTACTACTTATAATAGCTCAAAGAGTTAAGGAAGTAGCATCAGAAAACAAAAAACATTTTTAAATTGTCAACGTTGAGCATTTTAATTAAAAGCATTATATAACAAAGATATTTAAAAGTACTTTCTTCAGAAAGGAATCTTTTCTAACACAATTGCTATCCTTATTTCTGCAGATACTTTCCCATTCTTATCAACATGCATGCTCTTTTTTTTAAAAATAACTGCATTCATAATGTATACACCTAAATGATTTATTTTTCTTCCAAGAAGAGAAAGTAAGTTAACAAGCCAGAGTGAGCAGAGCCAGAGTGAGATGGTGGCAGAGCTTGGAGCAGAGCCCCTTCTCCCACAGAGACTGCCATCAGTAATGTTGTGATGCTGATGGGACACAGCCCTGGGACTGATGCACCACTGCACACTGGCCTGAGGCATAGCCATTTAGAGTGTGGTGAACCCTGGGGGGGAATGAAACTTAGGGGAAATGCTTAATGGGCATTTTCTACAGAATGTTTTTCTAAAAAATAAATGAAGTATTAGACCGAGTTCTCTCTTATGCCTTCAAGTGAATGCAAATACTGAGTTTTGCTTCCATCTATTCTTGTAGTGCCTCTTAGCAAGCCCTCTACACTGAGAAGGCACGGTTTTTCTGCTCTAGGCAAACATGCTCATTCAGATATATGACTCCCTTGCTCTCTCTGGCTTTTTGTAAAGCCATACTCACATTTTCTTGGTAATTGGACAAGCCGAAGTATGTACCGGTACAGAACAGTTAGGAATAAATTTGTGTAGGTCCCTCTACTCTTCTAGTAGAAGTGCTGTAGTTTGGATGCAGCCAGACTGCCTGGGGTAAGGTATTCTGTTCCGCCCATAAATTTGTTCTCTGAGGTTTTTTGATGTTTTCTAAAACCACTCCTAGGTAAAGTCGATAAATGAGCCAAACTTATTTCTGCTTTCCCAATATGTTTCTGCTCATTCCCCCTTTTGTAAGTCCTCATTTTCCAAAGAAATGCCCTTGTGTGATCTGCTCCACTGTACCCGGTCTTGCTGCTGGATTTCATGTTTTAGACTGAGTCACAAGCTCACATACTTACATATAACGGAATTGAGGGGAGTGGCTGGATGAGGGGCAGTGAGGATTAGAGCAGATGGGTACATATCTGAGGGGACAGCCATCACTTAGCTTTAGCCTGTGGTTGCCTTCTGATGATGTGGGCCTGGTGTGGCTGATCTTCCAATTTTTCATAAGAAGCCAGAAACTTAGATTTTTATGCTCATTATTGTGTTGTCTCAACAAACATTATCTGTGGGCCAGGTAATTATCTGTAAGTTTGACAGTTTCAGTATCTATTCTAGACCTTTTCCATCCTATTCACCCAGCTACCCACTCATCAGACTGTGCCTTTTCAAAGTGCCCCAGGTCAGGGCTTTGTTTTTCTTGTCAAGCAATGCCTGACTCCTGCAAAAATGCTGATTGCTATTCTTGGTGTACTTCTCTTTCATCTGTCTTCCCTCACCACCTCCCCCATCCAGTTCATCATCACATCCTGTTGATTTTAATTCCCAAATAGATCCTGAATCTATTCTTCATCCCTCAGGAAACAATGGTTTAACCTTCCAAAAAATTATTGAAATTAAGAAGTTTCAGGGCTCATAACTTGAGATGTTTTGATCAGACCGAGATTTCTTGCTCCCTTGACTCTCCCTGAATGTTGAAACATAGATCACATACTTAACCTGCCACATTAGTGACATCATTTTAACTAGAAGAATCTCATAGGGTATACACATTTACAACTGCCTACTGACGCTGTCTTTCCTGAGTATAGGATATCACAATTAAGATCATTAAGATTATTTGTAAGGCAATATTAAGAAAATTGTTTGGGGAAAGTGTTTTCCAGTTACTGGAGAATTTAATTTAAAGTGAAATCTGACAGATGCTAATTTTCAGGCTGGAATTCTTTAAAATCTTCAAAATAAAACCCAAATGTAAATGACATTTTTGCTATTTGAAATAAATTGTCAACAAATACTTGATCTTCTGACATTCTGCCACCCCCTCCCAGTAAAAACAAAGAATTTGTCCTCCCCTACTCTTTCCCTGTTAAGCAAACCATACCTCAGTCCAGGCAGTTGGCTGAAGCAGAAAAATCCAGAAATCCTTGATGTATTTTTTTTTCCTTACCTTCCTTCTCTGTCTTCCCCACCCACCCACCCCCCATCCAATTTATTATCAAGTCCTATTGCTTTTGCCTTTCAAATTGACCTTGAATCTTTTTATTTCCATTATTCTCTCCCTATGCCAAGTTACCATCATCTCTCAGTTTGACCACTGTAGTTGTCTCCTTAAATATCTCTACATTTCCTTTCATCCCCTCCTTCAGCTATTCTCAGTAGTCAAAATAATCTTTTTAAAATGTAAAACTTAAAACCTTTAATACTTCCGACTGCACTTAAAATAAAATTCAGAAATCTATATGGGGTCCACTAAGCCTGTGTAATCTGGCCCTTGTCCATCCTTCCAGACTCATCTCACATATTCCCTGTTTTTACTGTGCTCCAGCCTCCTCTAGCACTTTGGACTTTCCGAGCTTTTTTCCTGTTTGAAGACTATTCCCTCTGCTCATTCCTCTTCCTTCTACTCTTTGTCTGACTAAGTTATACACATTCTCCAGGCCTCAGATTAAATGTCACTCTTCCAAGGAAACCTTTCCTGACTCCATAATCTGTGTTAGGTTTCCTTCTTAGACACTTTCATTATACATTATACTTTTCCTTCATGATACTGGACATAGTTACTGTAATTTATAATTATTAATTTCTGTGTTGCTTGTCTAATGTTTTTCTTTCCCCTAACTCTCTACTCTCTCTCTTAACCCTCTAATCCCCTGTGAGCTCCCTAATAGACCTTCTCTGTTTTGTTCCAACTGGATCCTCACTGAGTATCTAGAACACATTAGATCCTCAATAAGTATTTGTTGAACAAATTAAAGGATGAAGTTAATTGTGCTTCACATTCTAGTATTTTTCTTAGTTATCCTACATCTTCACGTGAGTTGGATAGTTCTTTGGAGGATGCAAAGAGTATAATTTACAACATCATGGTGATTAATTACACCCTAAGAATGTTTAAAAACAGAAAGCGAACTTTTTTGTGTGATCCTAAGTAGTACATCCCTCTTTGGTTAATGTTGATTATAACGACAATTCTCTTTTTGGTTCTTTCATAGACGAAAAAGGCGTAACTTCAGTAAACAGGCCACAGAAATCTTGAATGAATACTTTTACTCACACCTCAGCAACCCCTACCCCAGTGAAGAAGCCAAAGAGGAGCTGGCCAAGAAATGCAGCATCACAGTGTCACAGGTGCAACAGGACTCCATGGGTCTGTCTTGTTTCCCCGTTGATTATAGGAACCCTATTTCCTCTTCAGGGCATTCTTATCAAATTTCATATCCAAATGTTTCATCATCAAAGGAGATATAAAGAAAATATAGATATTTCCACATTTTTATGCGAGCTTTTAAAGCTTAGATAATTTCTTTTAATCCTAAATGTCAAGGAGTCTAGATAATCACCTGCTGCCCTAGTGGAAATCTATAGAAAAAACATAAACATGCCATGGGGAGAGACATGGTTTTACACTTACGTGACTCTTCAGTATGGCATGTAGTTCTGCTTTCCTGATTTAGATGACTGGTCTAAGCTTCCACCAGTGAGAAAGCAATTTATTTGTTGCCAAAAGGAAATTTAATATAGCCCTATGGTGAAAGTTTGAGGAATTCACCAAGTCCTTTCCTGAAAACCATGCTATGATATTTGGGTCTCAAAGATTTCTTTGCTTTCTTGTTATCCATTAAATAGAAGAATTAAGTTCATGCCTATCCCCACTTTTTTTGTTTTTGTTGTTTTAAATGTCTGTTTGTAATAAATTGTGCCCCTGAAGTTAGCTGTCATCTTCTAACAAAAATACACTTAGTTTTAGGCAGATAGACTTGTATTTTAGATTGAGGGTTGGAAACAAATAATTAAGCAAGCAACTGTACCTCCTTAAAAAATAAATATATCCTATTGGAATTAGCTCTAAAATATAATTTATTTAATACTCATATTGTTGTTTATAGATTGCCATTTGAATAACATTTCTTCATAGCATGCAAATGTGGTAGTCACCAACCAGTTCTTGGAGTGGCACTTAAGGAAAAGCTGACCCTTTCCAGAAATTTCAGTGGTCCCTAGAGGTCACATGACATAAATTTTAAAGTAGCCTCTAAATAAATACTCCTATATATTTGAAGTTCAAGATTCTAAAGATCCCCTTCACATTCCAGTGAAAGTTTCATATTAGTATTTTATTTTAATTTTATTTTAATTTATTTATTTTTATTGAAGTATAGTTGATTTACAATGTTGTGCCAGTCTCTGCTTTACAGCAAACTAACTCAGGTATACACAGACGTTCTTTTTTTTATATTCTTTTCCATTATGGTTTATCACAGGATATTGAATATAGTTCCCTGTGCTATATAGTAGGACCTTGCTGTTTATCCATGCTATATATAATAGTTGACATCTGCTAATCCCAAACTCCCAGTCCTTCTCTCCCCCACCCACCTCCTCCTTGGCAACCACAAGTCTGTTCACTGTGTCTGTGAGTCTCTTTCTGTTTTGTAGATAGGTTCATTTGTGCCATATTTTAGATCCCACATATAAGTGATATCATATGGTATTTGTCTTTCTCTTTCTTTCTTTCTTTCTTTCTTTCTTTCTTTTTTTTTTTTCAGTATTTATTTATTTATTTGGCTGCACCGGGTCTTCCTGGCGGCACTCGGGATCTTCGTTGCCACAGGCAGGGTCTTCGTTGTGGTACTTGGGATCTTTTAGTTGCAGCACATGAACTCTTAGTTGCAGCATGTGGGCTCTAGTTCCCTGACCAGGGCTCGAGCCCGGGGCCCCCTGCATTGGGAGTGCAGAGTCTTAGCCACTGGACCACCAGGGAAGTCCCTGTCTTTCTCTTTCTGATTTACTTCACTTAGTATGATAATCTCTAGTTGCATCCACATTGCTGCAAATGGAATTATTTCATTCTTTTTTATGACTGAGTAGTATTCCATTGTATATATGTAGCACATCTTCTCTATTCATTCGTCAATGGACATTTAGGTGATTTCCATGTTTTGGCTATTGTGAATAGTGCTGCTGTGAACATAGGGGTGTGTGTATATTTTTGAATTATGGTTTTGTCTGGGTATATGCCCAGGAGTGGGATTGCTGGATCATACGGTAATTCTATTTTTAGTTTTCTGAGGAACCTCCACAATGTTTTCCATAGTAGCTGCATCATATCAGTATTTTAAGTCATTGTTATTTAAGGGAATATGGTCTGGGTTTGAGAAAATTTAGCTCTTATTTTGGCATTACTTTCCATAGAACCTCCAGAGCAATCTTAGATTTATAATTAAGATTTCATTTAATAGTTATTGTCACTCCCTTATGATATAGTGGCATGCCTTGATTCCTTTTGCTCAGTTCGAAATGGAATATAATTGATTTGGGCTACCAGTTTATGAAGACATATACTATATAAAACATTACTACCACAAGCACCTACTACTGTATAGCACTGGGAACTATATTAAATATCTTGTAATAACCTATAATGGAAAAGAATCTGAAAAAGAACATATAAATCAACTATACTTCAATTAATACAAAAACCATAGATCAGAAAAAAAAATCACTATCTGGGCTATGTAGTACTCACTGCCACTTGAAATACTAAGGAACAGTATAATATGCTGGGTCAGATAGGGAAGATGAAATTTAAAGTATATTCACTTCAAGTGGATGTTTTCTGGTGTGAGCATTTCCCCTGAACATTAGTGAAAGCATTGGGCTTGTACTGAACACCAGCTGATGATGCCAAGTCTAGTTTTCCTCCTCTCACAAGAGCTCTCTGACTTAGAACTCAGATATTTGTGGGTCCAGTTTAAACTAAGGTGTTTCATGCTTCCGCTCCTTTTCTTGCTTTTCTTTTTTACTTCTATAACATATTCACCATTGGAGAATAACACAGATTATATACATTTTTTGAAAATCAATATAATCCTAGTTTTTCACTGGGTGTACTAGCATCTTGTGTGTGTGAAGTAGGATTTCTTAACACATGCTTGTGTAATGAGTGAGAGAAGTTTCCTTCTGACTATTCTGAACTAGGGAGGCTTTGCTGTACTTCTAAAATTGGCTAGGATCCCATTTACAGATTTTTAAAAAATAGTTAATTACTATGTTCATTTCACTGGTTTTCTATAGAAAAATAGCTTTGTTCGTTTTGGAAATATTTTAGTAATTGCTTGAGATAGAAATAATATAGACATAGACATATTTCTCTGTCTAAAAAGCAGACTTTATGACCTTCTTCTCTCCCAGATCAGCTTTTCAAGTGGAGAATTTCAGCAATCAGTGGAAGATTCAATGTAAATTGTGACAATTTCCTCTCCTTTGTACCTTTTTAATGCTTAAAAATGTTATTTCCACTCAACCATTCCCTTTTCCCCCACATCTCTGACATGAAAGCAATAGTGAAAATTTTCACTATTGAAGACATCAGTTGCTAGCCTTTTTTATTTTTTGCCACACTGTGCAGCATGCGGGGTCTCAGTTCCCTGACCAGGGATCGAACCTGTGCCCCCTGCAGTGGAAGTGCAGAGTCCTAACCACTGGACCTCCAGGGAAGTCCAGTTGCTAGCCTTTTAAATTAGTATCTTTTTTTTGCTTTTTAATTTTATTTATTGATTTGAATTTTATTTTATTATTTTTCTACAGCAGGCTCTTATTAGTTATCCATTTTATACATATTGGTGTATATATGTAAATCCCAATCTCCCAGTTCATCCCACCACCACCACCACTACCCCTTTCCCCCCTTTAATTAGTATCCTTTTGTTTAAGTTGTTTAGAAGTGAAAGCAGAGAATATTCCAGACCTGACAGGTGAACTAATTTCTAAATAGAAAAAGCAGTGTTTTAAATATACATCATACTAAAATACAATAAAATTTAGAATTCAGAAGTTGTTCATGGGACTTCCCTGGTGGCGCAGTGGTTAAGAATCCACCTGCGAAAGCAGGGGACACAGGTTCGAGCCCTGGTCCAGGAAGATCCCACATGCTGCGGAGCAACTAAGCCTGTGCTACACGACTACTGAGCCTGCCCTCTAGAGCCCACGAGCCACAACTACTGAGCCCACGTGCCACAACTGCTGAAGCCCACGTGCCTAGAGCCCATGCTCCGCAACAAGAGAAGCCACTGCAATGAGAAGCCTGCGCACCGCAACGAAGAACAGCCCCTGCTCGCCACTACTACAGAAAGTCTGCATGCAGCGGAGACGCACTGCAGCCAAAAATAAATAAATAAATTTATTTTTTAAAAAAAGAAACTGCTGAGAAAAAGAATAATTAAAAAAAAAAAGTTGTTCCTATACAAAGCTAACTTTAAAACATTGAAACCTCGAGAGGAACCAAGATGGCGGAGTATAAGGATGTGCTCTCACTCCCTCTTGCGAGAACACCAGAATCACAGCTAGCTGCTGGACAATCATTGACAGGAAGACACTGAAACTCACCAAAAAAGATACCCCACATCCAAAGACAAAGGAGGAGCCATAATGAGATGGTAGGAGGGGTGCAATCACAGTAAAATCAAATCCCATAACTGCTGTGACTCACAGACTGGAGAACACTTGGACCACAGAAGTCCACCAACTGGACTGAAGGTTCTGAGCCCCACGTCAGGCGTCCCAACCTGGGGGTCTGGCAACGGGAGAAGGAATTCCTAGAGAAACAGACTTTGAAGCCTAGTGGAAATTGATTGCAGGACTTTGACAGGACTGGAAGAAACAGAGACTCCACTCTTGGAGGGCACACACGAAGTAGTGTGTGCATTGGGACCCAGGAGAAGGAGCAGTGACCCCAGGGGAGACTGAACCAGACCTACCTGCTAGTGTTGGAGGGTCTCCTGCAGAGGCAGGGGGTGGCTGTGTCTCACCTTGGGGACAAGGAAACTGGCAGCGGAAGTTCTGGGAGGTACTCCGTGGCGTGAGCCCTCTCAGAGTCTGTCATTAGCCTCACCAAAGAGCCCAGGTAGGCTCCAGTTTTGGGTTGCCTCAGGCCAAACAACCAACAGGGAGGGTACCTAGCCCCACCCATCAACAGTCAAGCGGATTAAAGTTTTACTGAGCTCTGCCCACCAGAACAACAGTCAGCTCTACCCACCACCAGTCCCTCCCATCAGGAAACTTACACAAGCCTCTTAGATAGCTTCATCCACCAGAGGGCAGACAGAAGAAGCAAGAAGAGCTACAATCCTGCAGCCTGTGGAACAAAAACCACATTCACAGAAAGATAGACAAGATGAAAAGGCAAAGGGCTATGTACCAGATGAAGGAACAAGATAAAACCCCACAAAAACAACTAAATGAAGTGGAGATAGGCAACCTTCCAGAAAAAGAAATCAGAATAATGATAGTGAAGATGATCCAGGACCTCGGAAAAAGAATGGAGGCAAAGATCGAGAAGATGCAAGAAATGTTTAACAAAGACCTAGAAGAATTAAAGAACAAACAAACAGAAATGAACAATACACTAACTGAAATGATAACTACACTAGAAGGAATCGATAGCAGAATAATTGAGGCAGAAGAACGGATAAGTGACCTGGAAGACAGAATGGTGGAATTCACTGCTGTGGAACAGAATAAAGAAAAAAGAATGAAAAGAAATGAAGACAGCCTAAGAGACCCTTGGGACATTAAACGCAACAACATTCGCATTATAGGGGTCCCAGAAGGAGAAGAGAGAGAGAAAGGACCAGAGAAAATATTGGAAGACGTTATAGTCGAAAACTTCCCTAACATTGGAAAGGAAATAGCCACCCAAGTCCAGGAAGTGCAGGGAGTCCCATACAGGATAATCCCAAGGAGAAACACGCCGAGACACATACTAATCAATTTGGCAAAAATTAAAGACAAAGAAAAATTATTGAAAGCAGCAAGGGAAAAATGACAAATAACATACAAGGGAACTCCCATAAGGTTAACAGGTGATTTCTCAGCAGAAACTCTACAAGCCAGAAGGGAATGGCATGATATACTTAAAGTGATGAAAGGGAAGAACCTACAACCAAGATTACTCTACCCGGCAAGGATCTCTTTCGGATTGGATGGAGAAATCAAAAGCTTTACAGACAAACCAAAGCTCAGAGAATTCAGCACCACCAAACGAGCTCTACAACAAATGCTAAAGGAACTTCTCTAAGTGGGAAACACAAGAGAAGAAAAGAACCTACGAAAACAAACCCAAAACAATTAAGAAAATAGTCATAGGAACATACATACCAATAATTACCTTAAACGTGAATGGATTAAATACTCCAACCAAAAGACACAGGCTTGCTGAATGGATACAAAAACAAGACCCATATATATGCTGTCTGCAAGAGACCCACTTCAGACCTAGAGACACATACATACTAAAAGAGAGGGGATGGAAAAAGATATTCCATGCAAATGGAAATCTAAAGAAAGCTGGAGTAGCAATACTCATATCAGATAAAATAGACTTTAAAATAAAGAATGTTACAAGAGACAAGGAAGGACACTACATAATGATCAAGGGATCAATCCAAGAAGAAGATATAACAATTGTAAATATATATGCACCAAACATAGGAGCACCTCAATACATAAAGCAACTGCTAACAGCTGTAAAAGAGGAAATCGACAGTAACACAATAATAGTGGGGGACTTTAACACCTCACACCAGTGGACAGATCATCCAAAATGAAAATAAATAGGAAACAGAAGCTTTAAGTGACACAATAGACCAGATAGGTTTAATTGATATTTATAGCACATTCCATCCAAAAACAGCAGATTACACTTTCTTCTCAAGTGCGCACAGAACATTCTCCAGGATAGATCACACCTTGGGTCACAAATCAAGCCTCAGTAAATTTAAGAAAATTGACATCATATTAAGCATCTTTTCTGACCACAATGCAATGAGATTAGAAATGAATTACAGGGAAAAGAACGTAAAAAACACAAACACATGGAGCCTAAACAATACGTTACTAAATAACCAAGAGATCACTGAAGAAATCAAAGAGGAAATCAAAAACTACCTAGAGACAAATGACAGTGAAAACACGACGATCCAAAACCTATGGGATACAGCAAAAGCGGTTCTAAGAGGGAAGTTTATAGCAATACAAGCCTACCTCAAGAAGCAAGAAAAATCTCAAATAAACAATCTAACCTTACACCTAAAGGAACTAGAGAAAGAAGAACAAACAAAACCCAAAGTTAGCAGAAGGAAAGAAATCATAAAGATCAAAGCAGAAATAAATGAAATAGAAACAAAGAAAACAATAGCAAAATCAATAAAACTAAACGCTGGTTCTTTGAGAAGATAAACAAAATTGACAAACCATTAGCCAGACTCATCAAGAAAAAGAAGCAGAGGACTCAAATCAATAAAATTAGAAATGAAAAAGGAGAAGTTACAACAGACACAGCAGAAATACAAAGCATCCTAAGAGACTACTACAAGCAACTCTATGCCAATAAAATGGACAACCTGGAAGAAATGGACAAATTCTTAGAAATGCACAACCTGCCAAGACTGAATCAGGAAGAAATAGAAAATAGAAATAGAAAATAGGAACAGACCAATCACAAGTAATGAAATTGAAACTGTGATTAAAAATCTTCCAACAAACAGAAGTCCTGGACCAGATGGCTTCACAGGTGAATTCTATCAAACATTTAGAGAAGAGCTTACACCCATCCTTCTCAAACTCTTCCAAATAATTGCAGAGGAAGGAACACTCTCAAACTCATTGTATGAGGCCACCATCACCCTGATACCCAAACCAGACAAAGGTACTACAAAAAAAGAAAATTACGGACCAATATCACTGATGAATATAGATGCAAAAATCCTCAACAAAATAGTAGCAAACAGAATCCAACAACACATTAAAAAGATTATACACCACGATCAAGTGGGATTTATCCCAGGGATGCAAGGATTCTTCAGTATATGCAAATCAATCAATGTGATACTCCATATTAACAAATTGAAGAAGAAAAACCACATGATCATCTCAATAGATGCAGAAGAAGCTTTTGACAAAATTCAACACCCATTTATGATAAAAACTCTCCAGAAAGTGGGCATAGAGGGAACCTACCTCAACATAATAAAGGCCATATATGACAAACTTACAGCAAACATCATTCTCAATGGTGAAAAACTGAAAGCATTTCCTCTAAGACTAGGAACAAGACAAGGATGTCCATTCTCACCACTATTATTCAACATAGTTTTGGAAGTCCTAGCTACGGCAATCAGAGAAGAAAAAGAAATATAAGGAATCCAAATTGGAAAAGAAGAAGTAAAACTGTCACTGTTTGCAGATGACATGATACTATACATAGAGAATCCTAAAAATGCCACCACAAAACTACTAGAGCTAATCAATGAATTTGGTAAAGTTGCAGGATACAAAACTAATGTACTGAAATCTCTTGCATTCCTATACACTAATGATGAAAAATCTGAAAGAGAAATTATGGAGACACTCCCATTTACCATTGCAACAAAAAGAATAAAATACCTAGGAACAAACCTACCTAGGGAGACAAAAGACGTGTATGCAGAAAACTCTAAGACACTGATGAAAGACATTAAAGATGATACCAACAGATGGAGAGATATACCATGTTCTTGGATTGGAAGAATCAACATTGTGAAAATGACTATACTACCCAAAGCAATCTACAGATTCAATGCAATCCCTATCAAATTACCAATGGCATTTTTTATGGAACTAAAACAAAAAATCTTAAAATTTGTATGGAGACACAAAAGACCCTGTATAGCCTAAGCAGTCTTGAGGGAAATAAATGGAGCTGGAGGAATCAGACTCCCTGACTTCAGACTATACTACAGAGCTACAGTAATCAAGACAATATGGTACTGGCACAAACACAGAAAAATAGATCAATGGAACAAGATATAAAGCCCAGAGATAAACCCACGCACCTATGGTCAACTAATCTATGACAAAGGAGGCAAGGATGTACAATGGAGAAAAGACAGTCTCTTCAATAAGTGGTGCTGGGAAAACTGGACAGCTACATGTAAAAGAATGAAATTAGAACACTCCCTAGCACCAAACACAAAAATAAACTCAAAATGGATTCGAGACGTAAATGTAAGGCCAGACACTATAAAACTCTTAGAGGAAAACATAGGAAGAACACTCTTCATAAATTACAGCAAGATCTTTTTTGATCTACCTCCTAGAGAAATGGAAATAAAAACAAAAATAAACATATGGGACCTAATGAAACTTAAAAGCTTTTCACAGAAAGGAAACCATAAAGAAGATGAAAAGACAAGCTCAGAACAGGAGAAAATATTTGCAGATGAATCAATGGACAAAGTATTAATCTCCAATATATATAAACAGCTCATGCAGCTCAATATTAAAGAAACAAACAACCCAATCCAAAAATGGGCAAAAGACCTAAATAGACATTTCTCCAAAGAAGACATATAGATGGCCGAGAAGCACATGAAAAGCTGCTGAACATCACTAATTATTAGAGAAATGCAAATCAAAACTACAATGAGGTGTCACCTCGCACTAGTTAGAATGGGCATCATCAGAAAATCTACAAACAACAAATGCTGGAGAGGGTGTGGAGAAAAGGGAACCCTCTTGCAATGTTGATGGGAATGTAAATTGATACAGCCTCTCTGGAGAACAGTATGTAAGTTCCTTAAAAAACTAAAAATAGAATTACCATATGATCCAGCAATCCCACTACTGGGCATATACCCAGAGAAAACCGTAATTCAAAAAGACACGTGCACCCCAGTGTTCATTGCAGCACTGTTTACAATAGCCAGGTCATGGAAGGAACCCAAATGCCCATCGACAGACAAATGGATAAAGAAGATATGGTACATATATACAATGGAATATTACTCAGCCATAAAAAGGAAGGAAATTACGTCATTTGTAGAGACGTGGATGGATCTAGACACTGTCATACAGAGTGAAGTAAGTCAGAAAGAGAAAAACAAATATCGTATACTATTGCATGTATGTGGAACCTAGAAAAATGGTACAGATGAAATGGTTTGCAGAGCAGAAGTTGAGACAGAGATGTAGAGAACAAATGTATGGACACCAAGAGGGGAAAACCACAGCGGGGTGGGAATGGTGGTGTGCTGAATTGGGTGATTGGAATTGACATGTATACACCAATGTGTATAAAACTGATGACTAATAACATGCTGTATAAAAAAATAAATTAAATAATATTCAAAAATAAAAGAAAAACATTACCAAGGACAACAAAGCAGGGAAGTAAAAGCATCTCTCCTTGCAAAAAAAAATTGAAACCCACTGATAACAGGCAACTAGAGCAATACTATTTTTGCTAGATTTAAAGTATACGAATTTGATTTATTCTTTATTGCTTGAAGTACTTAAAATACTGTTTAAAATACTTAATAATTAGGAATAAGTAACGAATTTTCAGAAGAAAATGTTAGGAAGTATCTTTAGTAGTTTGAGAATAGTCTTTATAAAAACAAAATGTGTAAACAACAAAGGAAAAGGCTGATAAATTCAGTGGTAGGACATTTATCAAAGTACTTAATAAAGACTGTGAAACATCAACATGATACAACCATTTTAGTAAAGATTGGATCAGACAAGAATTATCAATAGAGGGACTTCTCTGGTTGCGCAGTGGTTAAGAATCCTCCTGCCAATGCAAGGACACGGGTTTGATCCCTGGTCTGGGAAGATCCCACGTGCTGCAGAGCAACTAAGCCTGTGTGCCACAACTACTGAGCCTGTATGCCACAAATACTGAAGCCCACACGCCTAGACCCATGCTCTGCATGAGGAATAGCCCCCGTTCGACGCAACTAGAGAAAGCCTGTGTGCAGCAATGAAGACCAAACGCAGCCATAAATCAATCAATCAATCAATAAATAAAACACTAAGACTTGTTTCATATTTTTTTAAAAAAATTATCAATAGATATTAAATCTAGGAGGATATCTGTATGAAGAACATGGTCTTAAAGTATCTCTCCGTAGGCCCTTTATTTGTTGCAAGGGATACTTTTTTAGAAAGGCAATTATAGAGTGGAGAAATGGAATAAAACCCTGACCAGGTGATTAGATGATTGTAATGATTAGATGATTCATCACCAAAGAGGGGCAAATGGACATTGTGTGTAGTATTTTGCCCTGGAATGTAACCTGAATGTAATCACTAGAAAACATCAGACAAACCCATAATGAGGAATGTTCTATTAGGAAGAAAACGTGGGGAGGGAGCAGTATTCTTTACAAATGTCAAAGAAAGGCCATGGAAATGTTCTAGATTAAAAGAGGCAAAAGACAAATGACATGTAAATGCAATGATCAACCCTAGACTGGATCCTCTCCTGGAGGGAAGAATGCCATAAAAGAATTATTGGCTTAAATTTACTAAAGTAAATTGTAATTTTTAATTGTACTGTGGTTATATAAGAGAATATCTCTAGTCCTAAGAAACACACACTGACTTACTTAGGGGTAAAGGGCCATGGTGTATATAATTTACCCTCAAATCGTTCAGGAAAAGAAAGTGTGTTTATATATGTTTGTGTGTGTGTATGTGTGTATATGTGTATATATAAACACATACATACAAACATACACACACACACAGAGCAAGTGCGTGTGTTTGAGTGCACAAAAATGCTAAAATGAATGGGGCAAAATGTTAGTAACAGGTGAATCTGGGTAAAGGGCACACTTACATGTTCTTTACACTATTTTTATTCTTGCAACTTTTTTTGCAAGTTTGAAATTATTTCAGATAAAACCTTTTTAAAATGTGAAGACAGGCCACAAACTGTAAGAAGATATTTGTAAGTGTATAAGCAAGAGAATTAAAATGTAAAATATATAGGGAACTCCTATAAATTAATAAGAAAAAGACAAAACCCATTTGAAAAATAGGCAAAAACACAAACAAGGATTTCATAGAAGAAGAAATATAAATGGTCAATTATATGAAAAGATCCTTCTTATTAGTTATCAGGAAAATGTGATTTTAAAACTACAATAAAATAACATTTACATTTACTGGTTTGGCAAAAAATCCTAAGACTGAGCGTACAAACTCTACACATTGTTGGTAAGAATATACAGCAGCAGGAACCCTTAAATATCATTGGTAGGAATGTAAATTGGTATAGCCACTTTGGAAAACTTTTGGCATTATCTTATAAATTTGAATATACACATATCATCCAATCCATGATTTCAGATGAAATTGCCCTAGGAAATTGCCCTAGGAAACCTCTCGTCTGTGTATATTAGGAGACATGTAAAAGCATTCATAGTAACACCGTTTGAAATGGCAAAAAACTTGATATAAGCGAGTTTTCCAGTTTATTGACTGGAGAAGTGGATAAATCCATTGTGGTATAATTCTACAATGGATTGCTATATAGCAGTGAAAAAAGAATGATCAACAGCTACACACATCAATTTGTGTGAATTCTAATATTGAGTGAAAAATGCCAATTTTTCAGAATGTAGAATATATATAGTATGATATCATTTTCATACAGTTAAAAACCAAGCAAACAGCATATTATTTAGAGGACACATATATATGGTTAAATATAAAGAAACAAAGGGAATGATAAAAAAAAATACTCAGTTAATTAGAATGGGGTTAAAAAGAGATATTCAAGGAGTTTTAGTGGTATTTTTGGTAGTGTATTTATTAAGTTGAGTGGAGGATTTACAGAGGTTAATTTAATTTTTATGCATTATAAACCTACATATATAAGCTTAGGAAGTCATATGTGAATTATTAAATCTAAATAAGAGACGTTTTTAAAGAATAATTCCATTCATTTGTTAACAAAAAATTTATTGTAATACCTATTATGTGTCAGATACTGTGCTAGGGATGGAAGAGACATCTGTGAACTTAACAGGCTGAACTCCCTGCCATACCTGATAGAATTGTGTACATCTCTCACCAAAAGATATATATAAGAATATCCTTAGCAACAGTATAATAGCCAAACTAGAAACAATGGAAAGGTCCATCAATAGGAAAATGGGTAAATAAAAGTGGTATATTTATATGTATTTGGAATATTATGTAGCAATGAGAATGAATGAACTAGACTATATGTAATTACGTAATGCCAAGTGAAAGAAGTCAAGCACTTAGCATATAATTTCATTTATTCCAAAGTTCAAAAACAGGCAAAATTAATCTTAGTGTTAAAAGTCAGGATAGTGGTTTCGCTTGAGAGAACAGTGATTGCAAAGGGGAACGTTTCTCAACCTAAATGATGATTTGATGGGTGTGCTCACTTTATGGAAATTCATCAGGCCCTGTAGTCATGATGTATGTCCCTTTTTTGTATATATAGTTTTCATTTGACTAAAAAGTTACTTACTTACATAACAACAACAAACTTGCCCTTATGAAGCTTAGATTTTCCTGGGATGATACAAACAGGTAATGTACGTAAATGATAAATTAGAAAGGGATAGGCGTTATGGAGAGAAATAAAGGAGGGAAGGAGAGCAGTGAGGTAAAGGTTGTAATTTTCAATAGGGTTGTAAAGAAAACCCCTCCTGAGAAAATATCTTTTGGTAAAGATTGAAGAAGATGAATGATCAAGCCATGTGGCTAATTGGTGAAGAACATTCCAGGCAGAGGGAACAGTAAGTGCAAAGACGCTGAGGTAAAAGTAACCTGAGCAAGTGGGGGATGTGGTAGGAAATGAAGTCAAAGGGACTGTGAGGTCCAAGTGGTACAGGGACCATGGTATAGACCATGGTAATGACTTGGCCTTTTACTCTAAGTGAGATGGAAAACGAAGGAGTGATATGATCTGACTTAAGTTTTAACAGGATCACCATAGTAACTGTATTGACAATAGACCATGGGCGGCAAGGGGAAGCAGAGACACTAGTTATGATGCCACTGCAATAATCCAGGCAGAAGATGATGGTGGCTTGGACCAGGATGATAGTAGTAGAGGCCATGGGAGGTGGCTGCATTCCAGATAATTGTGAAGGTACAACTGAGGGTTTACTGATAGGATGACTCTAACATTTTTGGCCTGAGCAGCAGAAGTATGGAGTTGTCATTAAGTGTGTTGGGCAAGGATTTGGGAGCAACAGGTTTTGGGGGGAAGATCAGGAGTTTGGTTTTGGACATATTAAGTTAATATATATTATAGGTTTTTTAGGTTCACTATATAAATAGGAAGAGGTAAGTGAAAATTTTACAATTTATTTTAGTCCTATGTTAATTTGTGCTAATATATTATAAATATAAATATCCTTAACATAGATTTGCAGACTGAACTTAGAATTTGAAATCTTTGATTTCTTAAGGGTTAGTGTGATTTAGTAAGCTGGAGTTCCCCTTTTACATAACACTGTAGAAAGTCACAAAAAAAGAAATTATTTCAAATGTCATAAGCACTGAGAATCATACTTAAATTGCCATATATTCTTTTAAAAATATATTTATTTACTTTATTTAGGCTGCGCGAGGGGTCTTTGTTGCGGCATGCGGGATCTTTAGTTGCAGCATGTGGGCTCTTTTTAGTTGTGGCATGCAGGATCTAGTTCCCTGACCAGGAATCGAACCTGGGCACCCTGCCTTGAGAGTGCAGAGCCTACCAGTGGACCACCAGGGAAGTCCCTGTCATATATTCTTAATCAGTGGGACAGATATTGATATGCTTTTACTTTTCGGAATAGAGCTAACTTTCATTGGTTATTCAAGTTAGTGAGTCACAAAAACTCCATTGTTCTCCTGATTCCAATTTTGAATTTAAATAACTCGGGCCCTACTTTCCCTGCTAGGTGTTTTTAGAATGAAAAATGTTAACTTATTCTTCATTGCTACTGTAATTGAAGTGTACTGTAAAGAAAAGATTGATTTTCTTTTTTAGCAGATGAGAACCTGAAATAATAGAGTGGTTAATCGGCAGCATTAAGATTCATTCATTCATTCATACATTCATCCAACTAACATATATTAGAGCTTTTAAAGTGGTGCATAAGACCCACTTTCATAACAGTCTAATGTGGAGAAAATTATATAACACAGATGCAGAGACATGTTCAGAGAAGTTAAGTGATTTGACAATGGTCGCAAGTCTCCGTGAGTGGGAGAGCTAGAGGTTCTTAGAGGTTCTTTTTTTTTTTTTAATAAATATTCATTTATTAATTTTTGATTGCGTTGGGTCTTTGTCGCCGCGCACGGGCTTTCTCTAGTTGCAGCGAGCGGGGGCTACTCTTCGTCGTGATGCATAGGTTTCTCACTGCGATGGCTTCTTTTGTTGTGGAGCACGGGCTCTAGGCACGCGGGCTTCAGTAGTTGTGGTGCACAGGCTCAGTAGTTGTGGCTCGTGGGCTCTAGAGTGCAGGCTCAGTAGTTGTGGCGCATGGCCTTAGTTGCTCTGTGGCATGTGAGATCTTCCTGGACCAGGGCTCAAACCCATGTCCCCTACGTTGGCAGGTGGATTCTTAACCACTGCACCACCAGGGAAGTCCCTTACATAGAGGTTCTTGATAAAAAGGAATAAAATCGATTTTTACTTTTTTTCCTGCAAGAGGCAATGTGATTCCTCTGTCTCTGGAGCCCTGGCTCAGGGTCCTGGTTTGTGAGGTGCAGGCTGGGCTTATATCACTAAGGCTGCATCATTTCCCCGTAAGCTACTTTAGAGACTCCAGGCTAGTTAGTAGTCTGAGGTCTCCTTACTCATTAAACTACTTATTCCAAAGCAGTGAATATTCAGTAAGCTAATTAAAATTTGTAAGTAAGATTTCCTTATTAAAAAAATCTATTAAAATAGGAAGAAGCCTGTTAAAATAATAATTAGAGCAGGAAAAAAAAGATGACTATCAAATTACAGTATCTTTTACAGCTATCCATAAAAGCCTTTTCAGTTACTTTGGCAGTAGATAGAAGGCAGAAGTGGATTTCTACTGTAAGTATGCAACTGGTGCACTGGAGACAAGTTGAAGGACAATGGCAGCTATTTTGTTGAAGTGATTCTTTCACACTGTCTTAAAAGAAGGCTGCAGACCCTCTGTTCTGTAAAGTCTCTGAGTGTGTGTCCTAGTGGAGATGCGACATCATTAAACAGTGTGCAAAGAACAAAGGAGCAGGTTGTAAAAAGATGAGAGCTTTGAGGATATTGTAACACACGTACAGATAAGGCATATCTGCAAGATTTAAAGAAAACGGGAAGCCGCTGATTTTTTTGTTGTTGTTGTCCTCCTCTATAAACAATCAGCACCATGATTAGCTTGGTGCCTAAAGCTTGCTCCAGGGATGTCAGGTATTATATTTATTTTAGGGAACCTTTTTTGAGGGCGTCTCTAATACTCGTTGGATGTGATACCCAACTAAGGATAGAAAGACTATTTCCAGATTAGATGTAGTGTTTTTTGAGTTTTCCTGTCAAGAAGAAGCCATATCAGAATCATGGTCCCTCAGGTTTTTGTCCCGTTCACCTCCTTGTCTGTTCTTTCCCTTTGAGTATTCCTGTCAGCCTCTCCTCCTGCCTGTCCGTCATCATTGCATCTCACCTTTCCATTTCTTCACTTCTGTGGTCAGACCAACAGGCCAATATATCAGTCAATTCCAGCAGAAAACAGATGGGACACTCAAATTAAAATAATTTGAGGAGAGTTTAATAAAGCGACTATTTACAGAAGTGTGGGCAGAGTGTAGGGAAACCACAAAGGATAATGCTGGTACTGCTTGGTTCTGTTACTACCACTTGGCCTGAAGAGATAAGGAAAATTATCAGAACCCAACCAAGACATAGAAGCTGTGTGGAGGCCAGTAACTGAGACCTTAAGTAAATGCAGTATTACAGTGAGGAAATCAGGGGAACAAATACTCTGACCTTGCTTTGTCTCTTCTCATCTCCTACCAGTGACTTCCTTTGTCCAGAAGCCCGAGGGCATATAGGTCAGCCTCTTGGGGCCCAGAACAGAGTGAGAGTAGGTAGGGAGGAGTGAAAAGAGGAAATACAGTGTAGCCCGAAGGGCAAAGACATCTGATCAGAACCAGCTCTGAGTTCAAGCCTCCTGGCTTCCCACTTATTTCGATTCTGTGGTATTCCCACCCAGGAGATCTGGCATTCTCCAGAGATGCTCTTGGGCTTCCTTTGTTCTTGTCTTTTGGCTTCTCTTCTCCTTTCTTCTGTCAGCTTATGTGGAGAGCATATTACTTTTCTAAAACAAGTATGGATTTTGAGAGTAGAAGCTACATACAGTAGAAGTAAGTTAATTTGATCCATCCAAAGGTACTTACCAGGACTTGGGGCTGTTTTCGTAATCCACTCAACAGGCACTGAGTGCCTACTTTGACTAGACACTGTGTTTGGCACTGTGGCAAAGAAAGGTGAATGAGATAAGGTTCTTTTCCCTGAGAAATGTCAAATTTCTTGAGGGAGACAGACAAATGTGTTGTTGACAGGATACCAGAATTGTCCGGGGGACTGTACTGGTGCATATGGGTGCCATCGTGGAATATGGTATCAGGAGGGGTTTACTGAGGATTAGGAAAGTACCCCCAACTGAATAGCTCTGTGACCTTGGGCAAGTCATTTAACCTCATTTCCTCATACGTATAATTTGAATAAAAATAGCATGTACCTCATAAAGTTATGGGAGTTTCAGTAAGAAGATATATGTAAATCACCTAGGAGAGTGCTTATCTAAGAATAAGAAAAAATATAATAATAGTTATTATTTTGCTGTTTCTGCTGCCTGGGATGGTCTAATCCTATACCCCCTAAACATATGTGTAAATATTTTATTAATTACTACTCTTTCAAAGCTCACTTCAAATATCAATTCCTCAAGAAAGCTTTCCTTGAACTTCCAGTTGATATCCTCCATTATATATTCTCACAGCTTCTCATACTTTTCCTTGATAACACTTACCACAATTATAACTAAATAAAGAATTGTTTAATGTTGTTCCTCTGATAGATGGTGAATTCCCCGTTGATTGGGACTGTGGTCTTATTCAGCACTATATCCTGAATGTCTAGCAGATGTACAACACATAGTATTTGTTGAAGAAATGACTTAGATAGAAAGTCACGCTGGAGCCTGATTGGGGAAGGTCTGCAATTATGATGTTTAGATGTTTAGATGTCTGTAATTATGCCTACAGTTATGAGGCTGAACAGTTTAGATGTCTGTTTTGCATTAACTAATTAATTATACAACAGTCATTCAATGAGTGATTTCTGGTCACTGTGCTACATATAACAGTGACTACAATAGAGGTTCTGTCCTTGTGGAGCTTACATTCTAATGAGGAGAGAAGGATAATTTATATATATATGTATATATATACACGTACATAAAAAACTATATTATGTTCTATATCTTATATTTTAATTATAAATAATAACATATATATATATATAATGTCATATGGTAATAAGTGCTATGAAATAAAATAAGGGCAATACAGATTTCTGGGTTTGGGTGAGGTGAGCAGATTTATGAAAGAGAAATTAGCACCAATGTGTAAGGTCAATTTGAAGGGGAAAACACTAGAATAAGAGCGACTACATAGGAGATTAGTAGCATAGTTTAGGAAAGAGGTGGTGAATATTCAAATTAAGCCACTGAAAGTGGAAAATGGGGATGGATTTTAAAAGTATTTTGGAGATAGGACTGATATTTTGGAGATTGGGTTAACAATTGGATATGGATGCGAGAAGGAAAGAGTAATAAAAGATAGTGGAGGCTTTTAACCTAGATAATTGAAGATGGCAATATTATTAGCGGATATAGGAAACACATAAGGAAATGCTGGGAGCTTTTCTTTTTTCTCTTTTCCTCTCTTTAATTTTTTTGTTTTGTTTTGTTTCTTTATAGGAAATGCTGGTTTGATGGAGGGGAGATTAAAGATTTGTGGTAGTTATGCCAGATTTGCATTGCCATCAGGATCCCAGTTGGGAAGTGTTCAGTTTGGAAATATAACTTAGGAGAAAGGTCAAGTTTAAAGATTTAGCTTGAGAGTCATTCACTTAAATTCATAGTTGAAGGGATGATGTTGCTCAGGAAATCTGCAGGTAAGAAGAAAATAAGGCCGGGGTAATGACTTTTCCATGGGTTGTTTGTCAATTCTGAGAGGTTAAGCTGTGCTTTTGACAACTTTGGAGGGCTGAGAAGGCAAGAATTGGTGTCTAGGTATCTAGGACTTATCAAGGAAGGATACCTTGTTTCCCTGCTTTGTGTTAGGATTTATACTGATACTATCAGAGCTACATCCTAGTAGTAGGGGTGCACTGGAAGTACATAGACCCTTGCAGAAACTGTAATTCTGTTTCAGAATACCTCAGTCCTTGAATTGGATTGCTAGTCCTCAAAGGTGCCTGGACAAAGCAAATATATATATATTTTTTTTTTTGTGGAGAAAGATAGCATCATTCTAGGCTTCAAGTTGTTTCTATAAACAAAGCAAATAAAACATTGGGGACACAATCTGAAAAAAAACAAACAGACCTACGAAAAGACATAACAATATATACTGAAACCAGCAGAAATGACAGACAATAGGAACAGATCCACAGAACTCTAGAAAATAAAAGGATCTGATATGGACTGTAAAATAGTATCATTATATATATATATATATATATATATATATCTCCAAGGAAATAAGCAAACCAGAGAATTTTGTCAGAGGACTGGAAACCATAAAAAAGCTCGTATGGAAATATTAGAACCAAAAATTCAATAACCAAAATTAAGAATTCAGTGCATGGGTTTTATAGCAGGTTAAACATAGCTGAAGAGAGAATTAGTGAACTGGAAGATGGGTCATAAGAAAATAAACATGCTGAAGAATGGAGAGACAATAGGATAGAAAATCAGGAGAGAGAGTAAGGGACATTGAGGATACAGTAAGAAGTCTAACAATGTAATTGTAGTCCCAGAAGCAAACATAATAGTGGGTCAAAAGCAATATTTGAAATGTAAAGGCTGATACCTTTCCAAAACTGATGGAAGACTCTAAGCCCTAGATTTATGAAAAGGTACAGTCCCAAAAGAAGATAGATAAATAGGAATCCACAGTAAACACAGTCAAAACAAAAGCAACCAGAGAGTAAAATAAGAGTGGCCTCAGAGGAGTAGCAATTAGGCTGACCACTGATTTCTTTTCTTTTTTTTTTAACATCTTTATTGGAGTATAATTGCTTTACAATGGTGTGTTAGTTACTGCTTTATAACAAAGTGAATCAGATATACATATACATATACATATATCCCCATATCTCCTCCCTCTTGCGTCTCCCTCCCACCCTCCCTATCCCACCCCTCTAGGTGGTCACAAAGCTCCGAGCTGATCTCCCTGTGCTATGCAGCTGCTTCCCACTAGCTATCTATTTTATATATATTTTATATATATACCCTATTTTATATATATACCCCAGTATATATAAGTCCATGCACTCTCTCACTTTGTTCCAGCTTACCCTTTCCCCTCCCCGTGTCCTCAAGTCCATTCTCTACATCTGCGTCTTTACTCCTGTCTTGCCCCTAGGTTCTTCAGAACCATTTTTTTTTTATTCCATATATATGTGTTAGTATACGGTATTTATTTTTCTTTTTCTGACTTACTTCACTCTGTGTGACAGACTCTAGGTCCGTATACCTCACGACAAATAACTCAATTTCGTTTCTTTTTATGGCTGAGTCATATTCCATTGTATATATGTGCCACATCTTCTTTATCCATTCATCTGTCGATGGACGCTTAGGTTGCTTCCATGTCCTGCCTATTGTAAATAGAGCTTCATTGAACATTGTGACTCTTTTTGAATTATGGTTTTCCCAGGGTATATGCCCAGTAGTGCGATTGCTGGGTTGTATGGTAGTTCTGTTTTTAGTTTCTTAAGGAACCTCCATACTGTTCTCCATAGTGGCTGTATTAGTTTACATTCCCACCAGCAGTGCAAGAGGGTTCCCTTTTCTCCACACCCTCTCCAGCATTTATTGTTTGTAGATATTTTGATGATGGCCATTCTGGTGTGAGATGATACCTCGTAGTTTTGATTTGCATTTCTCTAATGATTAGTGACGTTGAGCATTCTTTCATGTGTTTGTTGGCAATCTGTTTATCTTCTTTGGAGAAATGTCTAATTAGGCCTTCTGCCCATTTTTGGATTGGGTTGTTTGTTTTCTTAATATTGAGCTGCAAGAGCTGTTTATATATTTTGGAGATTAACCCTTTGTCCATTCGTTTGCAAATATTTTCTCCCATTCTGAGGGTTGTCTTTTGGTCTTGTTTGTAGTTTCCTTTGCTTTGCAAAAGCTTTGAAGTTTCATTAGGTCCCATTTGTTTATTTTTGGTTTTATTTCCATTTCTCTAGGAGGTGGGTCAAAAAGGATCTTGCTGTGATTTATGTCATAGAGTGTTCTGCCTATGTTTTCCTCTAAGATTTTGATAGTGTCTGGCCTTACATTTAGGTCTTTAGTCCATTTTGAGTTTATTTTTGTGTATGGTGTTAGAGACTGTTCTAATTTCATTCTTTTACATGTAGCTCTTCAGTTTTCCCAGCACCACTTATTGAAGAGGCTGTCTTTTCTCCATTGTATATTCTTGCCTCCTTTCTCATAGATTAGTTGACCATATGTGTGTGGGTTTATCTCTGGGCTTTCTATCCTGTTCCATTGATCTGTATTTCTCTTTTTGTGCCAGTATCATACTGTCTTGATTACTGTAGCTGTGAAGTATAGTCTATAGTCTGGAAACCTGAATCCTCCAGCTCCGTTTTTTTTCCCCTCAAGACTGCTTTGGCTATTCGGGGTCTTTTGTGTTTCCATATGAATTGTGAAGTTTTTTGGTCTCTTCTGTGAAAAATGCCATTGGTAGTTTGATAAGGATTGCATTGAATCTGTAGATTGCTTTGGGTAGTATAGTCATTTTCACAATGTTGATTCTTCCAATCCAAGAACATGGTATATCTTTCCATCTGTTGGTATCATCTTTAATTTCTTTCACCAGTGTCTTAGAGTTTTCTGTATACAGGTCTCTTGTCTCCTTAGGTAGGTTTATTCCTAGGTATTTTATTCTTTTTGTTGCAATGGTAAATGGAAGTGTTTCCTTAATTTCTCTTTCAGATTTCTCATCATTACTGTATAGGAATGCAAGAGATTTCTCTGCATTAGTTTTTTATCCTGCTACTTTACCAGATTCAGTGATTAGCTCTAGTAGTTTTCTGGTAACATCTTTAGGATTCTCTATGTTTAGTATCATGTCTGCAAACAGTGACAGTTTTACTTCTTTTCTGATTTGGATTCCATTTATTTCTTTTCCTTCTCTGATTGCTGTGGCTAAAACTTCCAAAACTATATTGAATAATAGTGGCGATAGTGGGCAACCTTGTTCCTGATCTTAGTGGACATGGTTTCAGTTTTTCACTATTGAGAACGATGTTGGCTGTGGGTTTGTCATATATGGCCTTTATTATGTTGAGGTAAGTTCCCTCTATGCCTACTTTCTGGAGGGTTTATATCATAAATGGGTGTTGAAGTTTGTTGAAAGCTTTTTCTGCATCTATTGAGATGATCATATGGTTTTTCTTCTTCAATTTGTTAATATGGTGTATCACATTGATTGATTTGTGTATACTTGCATTCCTGGGGTAAACCCCACTTGATCATGGTGTACGATCCTTTTAATGTGCTGTTGGATTCTGTTTGCTAGTATTTTGTTGAGGATTTTTTCATCTATGTTCATCAGTGATATTGGCCTGTAGTTTTCTTTCTTTGTGACATCTTTGTCTGGTTTCGGTATCAGGGTGATAGCGGCCTCGTAGAATGAGTGTGGGAGTGTTCCTCCCTCTGCTATATTTTGGAAGAGTTTGAGAAGGATAGGTATTAGCTCTAAATGTTTGATAGAATTCACCTGAAGCCATCTGGTCCTGGGCTTTTGTTTGTTGGAAGATTTTTAATCACAGTCTCAATTTTGGTGCTTGTAATTGGTCTATTTATATTTTCTATTTTTTCCTGGTTCAGCCTCAGAAGGTTGTGCTTTTCTAAGAATTTGTCCATTCCTTCCAGGTTGTCCATTTTATTGGCATATTGTTACTTGTAGTAATCTCTCATGATCCTTTGTATTTCTTCAGTGTCAGTTGTTACTTCTCCTTTTTCATTTCTAATTCTGTTGATTTGAGTTTTCTCCCTGTTTTTCTTGATGAGTCTGGCTAATGGTTTAACAATTTTGTTGTCTTCCCAAAGAACCAGCTTTTAGTTTTCTTGATCTTTGCTATTGTTTCCTTCATTTCTTTTTCATTTTCTGATCTGTTCTTTATGATTTCTTTCCTTCTGCTAACTTTGGGGTTTTTTGTTCTTCTTTCTCTAATTCTTTAGGTGTAAGTTTAGGTTGTTTATTTGAGATGTTTCTTGTTTCCTGAGGTAGGATTGTATTGCTATAAACTTCCCTCTTAGAACTGCTTTTGCTGCATCCCATACGTTTTGGGTCGTCGTGTTTTCATTGTCATTTGCTTCTAGGTATTGTTTGATTTCCTCTTTGATTTCTTCTTGGTTATTTAGTAGCTACTGTGTAGCCTCCATGTGTTTGTATTTTTTACAGTTTTTTTTTTCCTGTGATTGATATCTAGTCACATAGCATTGTGGTCAGAAAAGATACTTGATATGATTTCAATTTTCTTAAATTTACCAAGGCTTGATTTGTGACCCAAGATATGATCTATCCTGGAGAATGTTCCATGAGCACTTGAGAAGAAAGTCTATTCTGTTGTTTATGGATGGAATGTCCTATAAATATCAATTAAGTCCATCTTGTTTAATGTGTCATTTAAAGCTTGTGTTTATTTATTTTCATTTTGGATGATCTGTCCATTGGTGAAAGTGGGGTGTTAAAGTCCCGCACTATGATTGTGTTACTGACGATTTCCCCTTTTATGGCTGTTAGCATTTGTCTTATGTATTGAGGTGCTCCTGTGTTGGGTGCATAAATATTTACAATTGTTATATCTTCTTCTTATATTGAGCCCTTGATCATTATGTAGTGTCCTTCTTTGTCTCTTGTAATAGTCTTTATTTTAAAGTGTATTTTGTCTGATATGAGAATTGCTACCCCAGCTTTCTTTTGATTTCCATTTGCATGGCATATCTTTTTCCATCCCCTCACTTTCAGTCTGTATGTGTCCCTAGGTCTGAAGTGGGTCTCTTGTAGACAGCATATATATGGGTCTTGTTTTGTATCCATTCAGCCTGTCTATGTCTTTTGGTTGGAGCATTTAATCCTTTTACATTTAAGGTAATTATCGATATGTATATTCCTATTACCTTTTTCTTAATTGTTTTGGGATTGTTATTGTAGGTCTTTTCCTTCTCTTGTGTTTGCTGCCTAGAGAAGTTCCTTTAGCATTTGTTGTAAAGCTGGTTTGGTGGTGCTGAATTCTCTTAGCTTTTGCTTGTCTGTAAAGGTTTTAATTTCTCCATCAAATCTGAATGAAATCCTTGCTGGGTAGAGTAATATTGGTTGTAGGTTTTTCCCTTTCATCACTTTAAATATGTCTTGCCACTCCCTTCGGGCTTGCAGAGTTTCTGCTGAAAGATCAGCTGTTAACTTTACGGGGATTCCCTAGTATGTTATTTGTTGCTTTTCCATTGTTGCTTTTAATATTTTTTTCTTTGTATTTAATTTTCGATAGTTTGATTAATATGTCTTAGCATGTTTCTCCTTCGGTTTATTCTGTATGGGACTCTCTGCGCTTCCTGGACTTGACTATTTCCTTTCCCATATTAGGGAAGTTTTCAACTATAATCTCTTCAAATATTTTCTCAGTCCTTTTTTTCTCTTCTTCTTCTGGGACCCCTATAATTCGAATGTTGGTGTGTTTAATGTTGTCTCAGAGGTCTCTGAGAGTGTCCTCAATTCTTTTCATTCTTTTTTCTTTATTCTGCTCTGCAGTAGTTATTTCCACTATTTTATCTTCCAGGTCACTTATCCATTCTTCTGCCTCAGTTATTCTGCTACTGATTCCTTCTAGAGAATTTTAAATTTCATTTATTGTGTTGTTCATTATTGTTTGTTTGCTCTAGTTCTTCTAGGTTCTTTTTAAGCACTTCTTGTATTTTCTCCATTCTATTTCCAAGATTTTCGATCATCTTTACTATCATTCTGAATTCTTTTTCAGGTAGACTGCCTATTTTCTCTTCATTTGTTTGGTCTGGTGGATTTTTGTTTTGCTCCTTCATCGCTGTGTGTTTCTCTGTCTTCTCATTTTGCTTAACCTACTGTGTTTGGGGTCTCCTTTTCTCAGGCAGCAGGTTCGTAGTTCCCGTTGTTTTTGGTGTCTGCTCCCAGTGGGTAAGGTTGGTTCAGTGGCTTATGTAGGCTTCCCGGTGGAGGGGACTGGTGCCTGTGTTCTGGTGGATGTGGCTGGATCTTGTCTTTCTGGTGGGTGGGACCATGTCCGTTGGTGTGTTTTGGGGTGTCTGTGACCTTATTATGATTTTAGGCAGCCTTTCTGCTAATGGGTGGGGTTGTGTTCCTGTCTTGCTAGTTGTTTGGCATAGGGTGTCCAGCACTATAGCTTGCTGGTCATTGAGTGCAACTGGGTCTTAGCATTGAGATGGAGATTTCTGGGAGAGCTTTCGCCATTTGATATTATGTGGAGCTGAGAGGTCTCTGGTGAACCAACGTCCTGAACTCGGCTCTCCCACCTCAGAGGCACAGGCCTGACACCCAGCTGGAGCAAGACCCTGAGCACACGGCTCAGAAGAAAAGGGAGAAAAAAAGAAAGAAAAATAAACAAGATAAAATAAAGGTATTAAAATAAAAATAAAAAATATTTAAAAGGAATTAAAAAAACAAAAAAAAAAGGAAAGAAAGAAGAGAGCAACCAAACCAAAAAACAAATCTACCAATGATAAGAAGCACTAAAAACTATACTAAAAAAAAACAAAAAAAACCCAGACAAACAGAACCCTAGGACAAATAGTAAAAGCAAAGGTATACAAAGTCACGCAAAGAAGCATACACATTCACACTCAGAAAAAGAGAAAAAGGAAAAATATATATATATTGTTGCTCCCAATGTCCACTGCCTCAATTTTGGGATGATTCGTTGTCTTTTCAGGTATTCCACAGGTGCAGCGTACATCAAGTTAATTGTGGAGGTTTAATCTGCTGCTCCTGAGGCTGCTGGGAGAAATATCCCTTTCTGTTCTTTGTTTGAACAGCTCCTGGGGTTCAGCTTTGGATTTGGACCTGCCTCTGCGTGTAGGTCGCCTGAGGGCGTCTGTTCTCCACTCACACAGGACGGGGTTAAAGTAGCAGCTGATTAGGGGGCGCTGGCTCACTCAGGCCGGTGGGAGGGAGGGTACAGAATGCAGGGCGGGCCTGTGGCGGCAGAGGCCGGTGTGACGTCGCACCAGTCTGAGGCACACTGTATGTTCTCCCAGGGAAGTTGTCCCTGGATCACGGGACCCTGGCAGTGGCGGGCTGCACAGGCTCCTGGGAGGGGAGGTGTGGATTGTGACCTGTGCTCGCATATAGGATTTTTGATGGCTGTGGCAGCAGCCTTAGGTTTTCATGCCCGTCTCTGGGGTCTGCGCTGATAGCCGTGGCTCGCGCCCCTCTCTGGAGCTCATTTAGGCAGTACTTTGAATCCCCTCTCCTCGCGCACCCCGAAACAATGGTCTCTTGCCTCTTAGGCGGTTCCAGACTTTTTCCTGGACTCCCTCCCGGCTAGCTGTGGTGCACTAGCCCCTTTCAGGCTGTGTTCTCACAGCCAAACCCAGTCCTCTCCATGGGGTCTGAATTCTGAAGCTCGAGCCTCCGCTCCCAGCCCCCACCTCTCTTGGCCGGCAGGTGAGCAGACAAGCCTCTTGGGCTAGTGAGTGCTGGTCAGCACTGATCCTCTGTGCAGGAATCTCTCCACTTTGCCCTGTTCACCCCTATTGCTGTGCTCTCCTCTGTGGCTCCAGCACTGTACCCAACAACTGCAGAATACATATTCTTTTGAAGCACTTGCAGAACATTTTGAAAGTGAACTATATTTTGGGCCATAAAACACCTCTCAATAAATTTTCAATAATTTAAATTATAGAGTGTGTTTTCTGAGTACAGTGAAATTAAACAAACAAAAAATCAGTAACAGTGTACACGTGTCCAGGCTTTCTGTCCTTATGTAAACTTCACTGGATGTGCACCCTTGGGAAGGAGAGGAGTGGAATGAGATTTAGTTTATTAACACCATTAAGTTGAAAAACTGAACAGTATCTGGCTTCCATCCCTCATTTCAAATTGAATCACATAATGGGGATGAAAACATATTGATTAGAGAGAAACTATTTATTAGAGGTAAAATTGTTTACAATGTAAATAAGCTACATGTTCCATTATACACAACTTGGCATTTCAACATTTCATAATCTGTTGCATTTAATTAGGCACAGTACATAAAGTATGCATCACAGGTAAACATGGGAAACACAGTGGCAAATTTTTCTGATTTGTGCTTTATAAATGTTCAGTTTGCTAATCTCATTCATGATGTTTTAGTGCTAGCTGCAGCTTTTCCAAACAAGTGCTGATGCTCTCCCTAACATATTTTATGCAAGGAAGCGAAGCTAAGGATGAACTCTATAAAGTTCTGCACTTCTGCCTCTTAAAGATTAAGTCGTTAAGTAATCATTTTTCTCTTTTATTTAACATTGTTATTAAAATGATAAATAAATGTAGTGATAGAATTTGAAATGTAAGATATAATTAATGCTAATTAATAAATTGGCTTTCAATGACTGTAGAGACATTGTAGATGGTTTAGCTTTTTAATTTGAACATGGCATTTTTCTTAAAGGCAAAGCAATCTGGGAAACTTTAGTGGCTTGAGATTTACAAAGTGTCTGACTTTAATTATTTCAAGAATTCTCAGACCTGCCAACCCCCTCCTCCAGATAGAATACAGGAACGGGATTGCTGATTCCTGACCTGCCAACCCCCTCCTCCAGATAGAATACAGGAACGGGATTGCTGATTCCTGCAGCTGTGTGGGCCAGCATAGTGCCTGGCACTTAATACTCTTCAAGATGGTTAAATGACTTCCAAGTGCTTTTTTTTTTTTTAAAGAAGATTGGTTACTTTTTTCACTGAAAAGTACCTTTTTCTAATTAGAAAAAACCCCAGTACTTGCTTATCTGAAATCAATTTGGATAAAACTTGAAAACACACAGAAAAACACAAAATTGGAAGTTACTTATAAACCCACTCTAAAAGATAATCACGTATTGGTACGTGTGTCCTAGTACTTTTTTTGTATGCATACGTGTATGTGTATGTTTGCGTGTGCACACCTGTGTATCTCTATGTGTAAGTATTTTTAACCCCCCCAAATTCTCATGCTGTGTGCAGAGAAGAAAGAAGCCCTTTCCTCCTCTTTACAATATATTGTGAATATTTCCCACATATCGTTTTCTTCAACATTTTTAATCAATGATTATATTCCATTACACAGATGTGCTATAAATTAACTTCTCTTTTTACTATTGTAAGTAGGACTGTGGTGAATCTCTTTGCACATATATCTCTAAATATTTCATCAAGATAAATTCTTAGTAATGCTGAGTCAAAGTGTATGTATATCCACATTTGCTGGCATACTTTACAGAAAGGTTATGCTAAATAATAAGTAAACTGTATCTACCCCTTTCTGTTTATTTCTTTAAATGTTTTTGATTTCCTGAAGCTGACAAATTTGTTCTTTGTTGAGCTCCAAAATGTCACTGTGACACATCATTGTGATTTCCTGAGTGAGCCTTGTTTTTATAGCTGAAGGTCTTTACTAGATACACCCCATCCAAGGGGCTCCCACATGTACTCATACAAATAAGTTAATGCAACTAGAATTAGCCTGCTCACTTCAGGGAGCAGTCTTGAACTCAGGTGCACATGCTTCACAGAGAAGCTGAAGATTTTCCATAGGGTACAAGGGCATGCATGGTTTTAAGGTTATCACTGGTCAGCTTTCCGTGTGTGTGTGTGTGTGTGTGTGTGTGTACTCCTTCCTGAAATCCACTTGCCTCAGAAAGCTGCTGTGGTAGTAGCTCATGTGGCTGTCCTTTTCCCTCTTCCCCTTTTCCACTTGCCCTTTTCGCAGTTTAGGAAACGGATAGTCCCACCCATTGCCCCAAAGTCTGAGGCCCCCTCTGGTTCCCAGCAAGGGATTGTGTGAAATATTGGTGATAACCAAACCTCCTTCAATCAGCACTTTATAACCCAGCACCCCTCTGATTAAGAAATGCATGTGTTAATTCTGTATTGAAGAATGTGTTCACAGTATTCAGTAGTTTACAAATAATTTAGTGAATCAGAATTAAAGCAATGTTCCCCTCCAAAGTACTCTCAGTAACTTCATAAGGGGGAATTTCAATGCTGATAAATATAGAACTTTTAATAATAAAGTGTTTCAACTGTTAAAAAAAAGAAATACATGGGTGGTAAAACCTTACTTTTGATGGTCAAAATAAGTATTATTTGTCAAAATAAGTATTGGTATTGCTTTGATTAATTTTAGACTAACTGTGATGATAACTAATCCAGAAGGATATGTTAAACATGTAGAGCATTATAATTATAGTAAATAAAAAAAATTTCAATTTCCATATATTACTTTTGTAGAGCATAAAAGTATATTGCATTAGGATAATATGGGAGGGAAATGAAATGGAAATGTGCTTCCAAAACAAAAGAGAACGCAGCATTTTTGACTATTAAAGAAAAACGAGTTTATATATTTTTAAAATGGATAGTGGGTATCAAATTGTTTTGCTATTTATATTTGGTTGGATACATTTTAAAGAATAGCATTACAGTTTTATTTTAAAATGTCAACATTTATGACATACTGAAATAACATTGTTTACAACTCTATAAACTTATAATGAAAAATTGTAGATGCCAACTTAAAAAATGTACAAAGGAGAAAAAAATGTGTGAGCAGATACCTGATTTTTTTCAACTTTTTTAGGCAGTATTCCAGCAAAAAATGTGACACGGGACAGGCACCTAAATGGGAAGGCTGCCTCACCTGGCCTCAGGTGGCCTCACGGGAACGTTCCCCACTGTAGTTCCTAGAAATCTCAGGCTCCCCTCCCTTAGTGAGCCCTGGCGTGGTGGAGGTGATGAGATCACCTGCAGAGCTCTTCTTCCAGCTTTCCCTTGCCTGGAGCACTCTCCCCTTCTCTGTACCTTAGCCAGAGCCTGCCGGTCCCTCAGGTGCTTTAGGTCCCTCAGGCCTGGTACCCATGCCTCCTCCCTCTCTCTCGGCTCCCTCGTTCTCCACAATGAAAATATGCCTCACTTGTTAGACCTCCACCAGACATCACCTCTTGCAGAAACACTCCTTGATTCCCCTTTCCTCTTTTCCTTTAGAATGGTTTCTCCTTCCTCTTTCACTATAAAAGAGGGGTTCAGAAGTTAAGGGAAAAGGGAGTTAAGTTAGACAATAGAATGAGTCTCTGGAATCTTGGAGAGGTCCAGGTAGAGGGAGGCAGTGGCTTATGTGTTTGGCTTGTGTCAACAGAGCTTCTAGAGCTTTGTACCTCTGAAATACGGAGTCTCAATAAAAATACTGTTGAATTGAATTGAAGCTGAAGTCCAGTTCAGGTTTCACCTTACCTCTGAATTCTTTGATTTCCCAGATCTGCTGGGACTTCTCTCCTTCCAAATTCCTTGTGTACTTATAGTCTGTTCTGTACAGTTTGGTGTGTCATCATCACCATCCTGCAATTTTTGTTAATTATTTTGAGTGTCTAGCATTGTTTTTATAACCAAATTGTAAATTCTAGGCAGGTACCTGTTTATTTTTTCATCTCCCCATGGCACCTACTATAGCACTGGCCATAACAGATACTCAATAAACATATCCCAGTTCATTGTAAAAAAGGAAAAAATTGATGGGGTGTCCTGGGGTTGAAGTATGGATATGTCACACTTCACTGTATGATTTTGGGCCACTTGTGTATAGTCTGGATCTCTTGATTCTTCATTGATAAAACATAGGTGGTAGTGATAGCTAATAATATCAGGTAATCACTATGGACCAAAATCATTAATGTACCTAACATTTCTATGAGGTACAAATAACATTTCTATTACTACTCTTATTGTTCTCACTGTATATGAGAGTAATATAAAGTACTAAAATAATCTGCCCAGGATCACTCATAGTAAATGGCAGTGTGGATTTGAAACCAGACCCTGAGTCCCAAGCATTTACCCATCATGTGATACTGCCCATATCTGATGTATCTACCTCAGTTAAAGATTCTAAGTGAGTAGAAGGTTCTGGGTATCTTTTTGAAAGAGGTAAAAAAGTGACACAAAAGTTGAATTTAGTTACATATTTGGAAAACATTTTTACTTTTTTCCCCAGCTTTATTGAGATATAACTGAAACATAACATTGTTTAATGTATACAACGTGTTGATATGATACATTTAAAAATTGCCAAATAATTACTGCACAGTGTTAGTTACCACCTTCATCCCATCACATAGTTACCATTTCTTTTTCCTAGTGAGAACATTTAAGATGTACTCTTTTAGCAACATTCAGGTATGTGATACAGTATTATTAGCTATAATCAACCCCTGGTAACCTCCAGGGGTTTCTCTGAGTTTGTCTCTTTTAGATTCCACATTTAAAAACATTTTACTTTTTCCCATCCATAGGTTATCTTTTCCTTTTGTTTATTGTTTCCTTTGCTGTGCAAAAGCTTATAGGTTTGATTAGGTCCCATTTGTTTATTTATTTTTGCTTATTAGGTCCCATTTGTTTATTTTTGTTTTTCTTTCTATTGCCTTGGGAGAGTGACCTAAGAAAACACTGGTACGATTTACATCAAAGAAAGTTATGCCTATGTTCTCTTCTAGGAGTTTTATGGTATCATGTCTTAGATTTAAGTCTTTAAGCCATTTTGAGTTTATTTTTGTGTATGGTGTGAGGGTGTGTTCTAACTTCATTGATTTACATGTGGCTGTCCAACTTTCTCAACACCACTTGCTAAAGAGACTGTCTTTTCCCCATTGTATATTCTTGCCTCCTTTGTCAAAGATTAATTGTCCATAGATGTGTGGCTTTATTTCTGGGCTCTCTAGTCTATTCCACTGATCCATATGTCTGTTGTTGTGCCAGTACCACACTGTTTTGATTACTGTAGCTTTGTAGACAATAGTATTGTCTGAAGTCTGGGAGGGTTATGCCTCCTGCTTTGTTCTTTTTCCTACAGATTGCTTTGGAAATTCTGGGTCTTTTATGGTTCCATATAAATTTTAGGATTATTTGTTCTAGTTCTGTGAAAAATGTCATGGGTAATCTGATAGGGATCGCATTAAATCTGTTGATTGCCTTGGCTAGTATGGCTGTTTTAACAATATTACTTCTTCCAATCCAAGAGCATGGAATATCTTTCTATTTCTTCGAGTCATCTTCAGTTTCCTTTATTAATGTTTTGTGGTTCTTAGCATATAAATCTTTAACCTCCTTGGTCAGGTTTATACCTGTTTTTTTGTTTGTTTGGTTTTTGGTTTTTTGCGGTATGCGGGCCTCTCATGTTGTGGCCTCTCCTGTTGCGGAGCACAGGCTCCAGACGCGCAGGCTCAGCGGCCATGGCTCACGGGCCCAGCCGCTCCGCAGCATGTGGGATCTTCCCGGACCGGGGCACAAACCCATGTCCCCTGCATCGGCAGGCGGACTCTCAACCACTGCGCCACCAGGGAAGCCCTGATGTGATTTTTAAAGGGATTGTTTGTTTACATTCCCTTTCTGATATTTCCTTGTTAGTGTGTGATGTGACCGACAAGGGCTTAATTTCCAAAATATACAACCAGCTCATACAACTCAATAACAAAAAAACAACTCAACTGAAAAATGGGCAGAAGACCTTAATAGACATTTCTCCAAAGAAGGCATATGGATGGTCAATAGGCACATGAAAAGATGCTCATCATCACTAATTATTAAAGAAATGCAAATCAAAACTATAATGAGGTACCACCTCACACTGGTCAGAGTGACCATCATTAAAAAGTCTACAAATAACAAATGTTGGAGAGGGTGTAGAGAAAAGGGAACCCTCTTACACTGTTGGTGGGAATGTGAATTGGTGCAGCCACTATGGAAAACAGTATGGAGGTTCCTCAAAAAAATAAAAACAGTGTTACCATATGATCCAGCAGTCCCATTTCTGGGCATGTACCCAGACAAAACTATAATTCAAAAAGATACATGCACCCCTATGTTCATAGCAGCACTATTTACAATAGCCAAGACATGGAAACAAACTAAATGTCCATCAGCAGATGAATGGATAAAGATGTGGTGTGTATATATACAATGGAATATTACTCAGCCATAAGAAAGAATGAAATAATGCCATTTGCAGCAGTATGGATGGACCTAGAGATTACCATACTAAGCAAAGTCAGAAAGAGAATGACAAATACCATATGATATCACTTATATGTGGAATCTAAAATATGACACAAATGAACATATCTCTGAAACAGAAACAGACTCATAGATGAAGAGAACAGACTTGTGGTTGCCAAGGGGGAGGAGGGGTTAGGGAGGGAAGGATTGGGAGTTTGGGATCAGCAGATGCAAGCTAGTATATATAAACAACAAGGTCCTACTCTATAGCACAGGGAACTATATTGGAACCATAATAAACCATAATAGAAAAGAATATGAGAAAGAATATATATATGTATATATGTATGTATGACTGAATCACTTTGCTGTACAGCAGAAATTAACACAACATTATAAATCAATTATACTTCAGTAAAATATTTTTTTAAAAGAAAGAAAGAAAAACATTTTACTTTTTAAAGGCAGTTGGCAGTCTGCAGCTGAATTGAGTCAGGGGAAATGCATGGCTATAGTAATTGGGAGAGAACAGAAGCTTTTCCAGCCACTTCTTGGCCTTGCAGAAGGGCTCCAGAAAATCACCAGCCTGCAAAATGTTCACTACTCATTTCCCTGATTGCCAAAGGCGTACAGTCTGGGAGCTGGTAGCAGTGAACGTCAGTAGGAGGAGGAGAGTACTTGTGGGTTTTGTTGTTTTGGTTTTTGTTTTTTTTGCGGTACGCGGGCCTCTCACTGCTGTGGCCTCTCCCGTTGCGGAGCACAGGCTCCGGACACACAGGTTCAGCGGCCATGGCTCACGGGCCTAGCCGCTCTGCGGCATGTGGGATCCTCCCGGACCGGGGCACGAACCCGTGTCCCCTGCATCGGCAGGCGGACTCTCAACCACTGCGCCACCAGGGAAGCCCAGTACTTGTGTTTTTATTCTTGTTTTTAACTGATCTTAAAATTCTTGCCTGGCCCTTTGCCTTCTGCACAGTCCAGAGTCACGAATCCTTGATATGTGGCTCGAAAGAGAAGCACAGGACAGTATATTCCCTTTTTGTCCACCAATTTTCTCTTTGTGTTTCTATTCTGGGACCAGTGTACGGACCATTCAAGTTCAGAGAGAGAGCAAGCTCTGCTCTCCTTTGAGCCAGTGTGTACAGCCTGGCTCCACTGTGAGCCCTGTGTAGGAGAGGGCCACGTGTGCTCTGTAGCTTTTGGTGCTTCCAGCTGGGTGACTTTTGCAATTGTATCCATCTGATTTTGAAATGTGAAAAAAACTCCTGAACTTAGGTGTCGATTTATACATTAATTACACCGATCTCAGTTGCAGCAGTGTGGTCTTAATAGCTGATTGCTGCAATATCCAACTCTGTGATATCAGAATGTGACGTGCATATTTTAATTTAAGAAATAGTTTAACATTTTTAGATATTCATTTAGATGTGGTTATGCAGGTTAAACATAACGTATGATCACTGCTTCTTTCATTGCTTCCAATTAAACCTTGCTTGTTAGTTTAACCTCTAGGTAATCCCATCAAACAATTGATGTCAAGGAAACACTGCCCACAGTAGCTTCGGATGAGTGGCCATTAATTTTAATTGCCTTGATATTAAAGATTAAGAAGTATCGGGACTAGCAGAATAGAAACGATCTGATGTCAAGCAAATCCACTTGCTAAAGCTTCCTCAGGCTGCTGGTGATATTAAAATTTTACTGTGAGAATTAAATAAACCTTTATTAGTGATGACTGTTGTTTGATTGGTCCAGGGGTATGCATCAACACAGAATTCTTACATATCTGGAGATGAGACCTTTGATGGTATAGAGATTCCTCAATTATGAAACCGTTAATAAAGCTGTAATCAGATTTTCCAGGCTAGGTTTCATTAATGTATTATAGCTTCTCTGATTGTCAAGGTAATATTAACTACAAAGTACAGAATCCAACAGAGAATTGTTTAGAAGAAGAGAATTCTAAGATGGGCCTTTCTTGCTAAATTCAGAGTTGGGGAATTTTCATAAATTATGCTTAAGAAATTCCAAATTCCCTCTCAACCAGGAATATCTCCCTTTGCACTATAGATACATTCAATATTTAACTCTTTCAGAGGGCTGACAGTCTTACTCAGACAAGCTAGAGTGATATATATTGAAGGAGGTTTTTGTGAGCTGGTCCGCTAGGTCTGCCTCCTGAGCTGAGGATATGCTTGTGACAAGTGAGTTGGGGGCTATGAGAACTTGCTTTAACAAGCATAGCCAGAGCGAATGCCTTTGGGGTCATTTTACAGTCTTAATTCAGAACTTTTATTTTTAGAGTCATATAATTCTGGTCTGGGAATGGATCCTAAGAGTCACTGAGGCTGCCTTCTCCTGGTGCGGAAATCCCTCCCAGAGCATCTGCCTCCATGCTCTTGGAGGCCTGGGCCCCACATCAGCATCATCTCGGCCTCTCCCTCTCCCCTGGCCTCCACAGTGAGTCAGTGGCCAAATTCTGCCTACTCTAGTCCTCTTCCATGACCTCTGCCCTCTCCACGACTCCTGTTCTGCCGGGCTCAGGTCCTCCTCACCTCCTCACCTGTGGGCCCTCCTGACTCTTCCTCCCCCACCACGTCCCACACAGTTATCCCATGCACCTGCCCCACACACATGGGGCTGAAAGAAGGGAGGGCAGAGGAGGCCGATGGCAGAGTGGAGTTGGGTCCCTCAGGGCTGTTTGAGAGCCTAATATTGTGACAGTCTAGATATTGGAACTAAGGCCCATGAGTGGAAATGGAAGGGAACCGGATCTTCCAAATAGAAAGCTGTGTATCCGTCAGAACTATCTAATGGTGGAATCAGGGACTTTGTGACATGGCGAATACCACGTCTCTGGTGTTGGAGATGCCATGAACATGAAGAGAAAATGGAGACGGAGGCGCAGGTTAAAGGACACATGAATTCTCTTTTAGACCTGTTGAGTTGCAGGTTGTGGCAGAACATTTCTAAGGAAATGTTCTAAAAATTGAGAACTGAAATTCTTCATAGAAGTTAGGGATAGAGATGGAAATCTGGGAGTCATTCACAGAGACAATGGTTGAAATCGTTAATAGAGATAAGATTGCTCAGCACGCGTGCGCACGCGCGCACACACACACACACACACACACACACACACCCTGGTGTGTCAGGGAAGGAGAAGCAGGAGCATAATGTCACAGAAACCATGCAAAGAAAGCACTTTAAGAAGGAGCCAGAGGTCGGGGGGAGGTAATTACAAGTATCAGATGCTGCTGAGAAGTCAAACAAGTTGCGGAGAGAGAAGGCCATTGGATTTGGGACAGGTGTGATGCCTGTGACCACCTCAATCAATCACCTAGTCCTGGAGATTGTTAAGATTGTTACATGAGAAAACGTATGCAAAGGGCTCTGTGATGCTCAGTGCAAAGGAGATGCTCATTAAATAGTTACTATTCCCACCACTATTTGAAATGAAGGAAGGAAGGGGCACGTCTAATCCTTCATTGGGTCGGGGAGTTGTGTGGGGGGATGATAGTGGAACAGAAACGGCTAGGAAGGCCTGATCTGCAGCATATTTGCTTCCTGATGAGTTTTGGCTTGTTGCTGTCTGAACCAGTGTTCATGGTGGCTGCACAGGTCTTCAGCTAGTGTGCTGCCCTGTGTGTGTGGCACACAGTGACCCCCCCCAGGATGGGACTGTGTGTGGGCTGCTACAGGCCAACATTGTCTTCCTCATGTGGCTCCCTTGCCAGGGCTCTCTAGCTTTCCCTGAACGGATGAGTGCCATAGTTTGAAGAATGAGAGTTCTGTTTCCAAAGCAATTAAAGACTTGGCAGAGATGGTCAACTAGCATGCCCATTGGTGTAAATTGGGTTGGAGGGCTTATACCACTCCTTATTTTCCCTCAGGGTCCCTAAATGGCTGTTCAGGATGAAACAGTGACCCACCCCGCCTGATACCACAGCAGCATGCCCCTTTGACACATTATTAAGAAATTATTAAAAAGTGTTTTTAAACTGTTACTTTAACAAAAGAGAGGTCAGAGCCTTTTATATAGCAAGTGGGTACCTATTCATAAATTGCTGTGTGGGTTTTAGCTTCTTCTTTATATAGCTCAGCTCCCAGGTGCCTGAACACTCAATGTAACTACAGGCAGTGAGTCTTGGGCTGAAGTTTCACTGTCAATGAAATGTGATGAAATCTGCCTGTTGCCAAGATCCTCCTTAGAAATCTCTTCCATTTGCTCTGGTTGACACCATAAGTAGTTTGCAAAAGAAATAAGTATGTTCTACCTGATGAAATCAGCCACTGATTCTGCATTTGCATTTGACCTTATTGCAATTGCTTGAGTTTTCACGTTGTGACCTTCTCACATGTTAACTGGCACAACTTGAGCAGCCATCTTGGCAGACATACAGTACCTTCTAAGGCAGGAGACAAAGGGTTTTTTCATCCATTATTAATTGATGTTACTCTTTTTAGCACACCAAACATGATTTTACTGTACAGCTGCCAAAATTGTTCCAGACCCCAAAAGAATAAGTCATTCTATCACAAGCATTTCTTATTATTTACCTAACTTAACAAATGTTTCCTTTAGTTTTTCAGCTCCTTTTCAGGGGACTAGTCATTTATATATTAATTGGTATATACCAGTTGACTATTTTTTATGAACAGTGCTCCCAGCCATTTTAGTGTTACTGGGGCCAACTCCAAGAAGTGGTCTTATTCCAAGAGTGTTGAGAGGTTTGCCAAAAGAGCAAGTGAGCCTCTGCACCATTCTGCATCATCCCCAGGGTGTGATCACAGGCTAGGAATTGAGTGTCTTCCAAGGTCTCCCTTTGGTGTCCTACAGTTATTATTGGAAGTTTGATTTTTGTTCCTCTCTTTGAACCTCGCTTCCCCTTACTCATATCCCTGTGATTTGTAGGTATCCAACTGGTTTGGCAACAAACGAATCAGGTACAAGAAGAATATCGGCAAGTTTCAGGAAGAAGCCAATCTCTACGCTGCAAAGACAGCCGTGACAGCTGCACACGCAGTGGCCGCAGCCGTGCAGAACAACCAGACCAACTCGCCCACCACGCCAAATTCTGGTGCGTACGGGCGCTCACTCCCTACTCAGCTCAGGCAGCCTTATGCCACAAAGCCCTGTCCCACAGACCAGGAAACAAGAGCCATACTGGGGACACAGTGGACTTATAAAGGAAGATTTATATTAAAATGCAGACTTGTTCTTGGGGTGGGTGAATGAGTGGATAGCCAGAGCCTGTAGACCCGCTATTCACAGTGAGTGCCACTCCGTACTGTTAGATTCTGGAACTTTCACACTTAGCAGTGTTTTTAATTCAGCAGTTAAGCAAAGTGCTATCACTAACGATTATTTTAACTATATTGTTCCATGTGTCATTTTAAAATCAATAGTGGTCTGTCAAAGAACGAGTGAAATAGAAGTGGGAGATTTACCTGTTGCTGTGAGTAATGAAGCTGGTATGTTGGGGTTAGGACAGCAGGGCTTTCTACCTGATGTAGCTGCAGAGTCGAGTCTGCTGTCCTTACATCTCCTTAGCACCTGTGCTGACTTGGTAGGCTCAGCACGTGGTTAGCTGATCAGGATGTGGTTAGCCGTGAGGGGTATGGTACTTAACACATGGATGCAATATCTTGGCTGCTCATACAATACATTTTGGCCAGATTTTATGTGGCATTTTTTGATGGAGTTGGAAACATCTTAAAATTAGAGGGAACTTGAGTAGCAATGAAAGATGTGTGGCTAGTCCAAACAGATGGACTTGAGAAGCAAATCAAGGGACTTTTCTAAGGAGATAGTTTAAATATATCTTTAAAAATTCAGAAAGTGAGGGGTTTTTTGTTTGTTTTGGTTTGTTGTCTTCTTCCCCCCAGCCCCCAAGTTCTTTTTTTTTTTTTTTTTTTTTGCGGTACGCGGGCCTCCCACTGCTGTGGCCTCTCCCGTTGCGGAGTACAGGCTCCGGACGCGCAGGCTTAGCGGCCATGGCTCACGGGCCCAGCCGCTCCGCGGCATGTGGGATCTTCCTGGACCGGGGCACGAACCCGTGTCCCCTGCATCGGCAGGCGGACTCTCAACCACTGTGCCACGAGGGAAGCCCCCCCCTCCAAGTTCTTTTTAACGGAGCGTGGAAACTGATGAAAGTTAGGCAGAGCGTATGGCTTAGACAGAGCTTGAGAAAAATGTTTCTTCTCTGGGTAATTGTCCACCATGACAGTTAATGATGGTGAAGAGCTCACTTAATGACCAAGTCCTGGAGATAAATGAAAACAAGGGGCTGGTTCCAGGCCAGCTGCTGGGTGTTTTTCTGTTTGTTTTGATTCTCTCTTTCTTTCGTATGTGGGCTTCCCCATTGATAGTACTTTCCTAGATGCAAAATGAATCACAGGACCTAACTCCTTGGAGTTATTCTCCGTCCTCCTAGATCTAGAAATGCCTTATGTTGTACACAACCTTTCCCTTCTGTACCTTTTCTCCTTTCCCTGCCTCTAGGTCTTTGAGGATTATGTGTGTAGCTCTCTGTTATTCAGCTACTTAACTCTTTCCTTTCCAGGTTCTTCTGGTTCTTTTAACCTCCCAAATTCTGGGGACATGTTCATGAACATGCAGAGTCTGAATGGGGATTCTTACCAAGGGTCCCAAGTCGGAGCCAATGTGCAATCACAGGTAGGAGAAATGCCCCAGCTGGGGCCTTTCTAGCAGGGTAGGGTTTGGGCTCAAAACTCCTGACTCTCAACCCGTGGAAGTGGTCTGCACACCGTGCAGACCCTGTGCTGGGTGCTTCCGGACGTTACCATCTGCCCCAACATTTAATTTAATGAGAAGTCAAGTGAACAGTGGCTTTGGATGATTCAAACCTGATAAACTTTGTGAATGCATTCGGCTCTGGCTTGAGCTCATGGAGAGGGGTTGGGTGCATATTACTTTCGTGACAAAATAGAACAGAAAAATTGTGTGTGCCAGTGTGTGTATGCTTTTAAAATATATTACTCTGTTTCATTTCTGTATTTATTTTTTTAAGTCAGAATACAAAAACCTGAGTTCTTAAAGTATATTCCAGGTTCACCTCTTTTTCTCATCCTCTTACTGGAAAGCAGCTACTTGTTTTTATGCACGTGGGAGTGTGTGCGTGTGTGAGAGGGTGAGCCAGTATACATATTTATAAGTAGTTTCACCCACAGCCGTGCTCATTTGGCTGGTGTAGATGCAAAGTTTGCATGGCCATGAAGATGTTGTTGTTTGGCTGGCATGAAAAACAAAGATGTGCGAGTTTAAATATGCAAAGAATTGTTGAAATTCTGCCAGTCACATTTGATTGATAAATTTGTCTTTCATTCAAGATGCTAAACCCTCGTGGCACACATGATTCAAATTGTTTCCTTTTGTAAGTCATGATGTTTTAATAGATTTGGGATGATGAATTTTGTTTTGTCTCACTTCTAGGTGGATACCCTCCGTCATGTTATCAATCAGACGGGAGGCTACAGTGATGGCCTTGGAGGAAACTCACTGTACAGTCCACATAATTTAAATGTGAGTACTCTGGGGAACCAGATTTGAAGAGCTGTAGGAACAGCATCAGGTAAACAGTGGCTAATAAATAAATTAATGGCCATTTTACTTGGCTTCTCATCTTTTTGGCAGGTGGGGAAGGCAGCATTTTTAGTGTACTTTTATTTTATGAACCTAAGCACTGATGTTACCTTCATGCCGTTAGAAGTCCTCACAGAGGCCCAGGGTGGCTGGCATTCTGTCATCAATAGAGACTTAAGCATCAGCCCATTAAGATGCTATCTCCCACTGGCCGTGCTGTGTTCCAGGGAGATGGTGAAAAACAGGTCATTTATCTTAGACTCGAGCAGCAGGAAAAATTCCCAAACACAGCTCAGGTGAAGGGGAGGAGGGCCCCAGACAGATCAACAAACCAAGCTAAACAAAGACTCCTGTTCTTAAGAGTAACTTGCTGTATTGTCAATGTGGGATGCAAAACACCTCCAGCATTTTCCACGGCCTCTCAGTTAAGTACGGAGGAAATAATTTTAACTTTAGTAACCGATTGACCAGAACTTCACTTTTCCCCCCGCCTGACATGGATGGAAAATGGCAAACTCACAGCACCTAAAGGGGAGCTGCGGGGACTGGGTCCCCAGGGTGGAGTGGTGGACAGAATCTGGTACTCCAGACTAGGGAGGAAACAAACTGCCCAACACATGGTAGTAGAGTCAGAAAGAAAACAGACAGAAGTCTCCCTTTTTGAGGCCTAGCTTTCTATGAGAGTAAATATTAATGATTTAAAAAGTGATTGAGGATGTTCAATTGTAAAAGGAAAACAGGACCATTAAATACTCAAATCTTCTACATTTGAAATGTCAAATCTTTCTTTTTGGGTTTATAAATAACTCGTAATAACCCACAACAAACCATATAAAAAGCCTTTTAGTTGCATTTCTCCTTTTTCATTTAAGTGTTTTGAAATGCTTCAGAGAATGTGCGATATCCTTATCAACATGATAAAATATGAAACTGTGATTGCCTGCAGCATTTTACAGACATGAATTCCATCTTCGCTGATGAGGCTTGATAAGGCGCTGTTGTATAATACAGTGCATAATCTCAAACCACCAGAGTAAGGATTAATTTATTTTGAAAAAAAGAATGCTTGCTGACAACCTCTCCTCCAGCTGCCACGCTGGGTAAAAATATTGTACATTTGTTGTTTATAAATTTGGATAAAAGAGGAATGATGTTTACTTCAGATGGAATATCTTTAGACTTGTATCTGTGTAAGAGATTTTCTTTTTCTAAGTATATTTTCATACCTGAGTGGTGAGAACAGCTTACCTATTAGATAGAGGAGAGGATTTCTTCGAGTCCACACAAACACACACGCGCTTGTCACCATCCAACCTGCACAGCTGAGGCTTTGAAGATCAACCGCCATAGCTTTATTTTTTTTCCTAACCTGGATTTGATGCACCTAAAGCCTGGAAAATCCTTCTGCCTTCGGCTCTGGTCATCTCTGTGTGGTTCTTTGGTCCCTCTCTCTCCCCCCTCCCCACCATTTCTCTGTGGACGTAGAGGGAGGAAAGGTGCTTTATATGCAGGACTGTGCAGTTAAGCCGAAGACAGGGTTCCCTAAGAACAGCACATTGGGAGAAGGAAAAATTCCCAGCCCAAGGCTGGGCGAGGAATCTCAGTAGCCTAGCAGCGCAGGCCTAAAAAGAAGATATTTTGGATGGACTCGTAGAACAAGTTGCAGACGGATGTGAGGGAGTCAGGGGGACCTTCTGCCCCTCACTGGCACTGGTGTGGGAGGTATAGGTCTGGGGGCAGCACAGCACGAGGCTGGTCTGTGCCGCAGGCACTGGGTGGCAGAGAGCTCACCCTCGCCTTCTCTCCAGAAAGGCCCGCCCCGTCACTTCCACTCAGTGTTCCCCAACTCACAAGCCCAGCACCTCCCTCTTCTTGACTGACATAAAAATATGTAGCGACAAGCTGTCTGCCACAGCAGAAATCTGATCAGACATTGATTTCAGCAATTGCCTCTATAGGCCAAGACATAAGGCAAATTTGTTTCTGAGCACTGTTACTGCGGATGCAGGTCTGAGGCAGGAAGGGCCAGTGGCATGTGAAGAGCGGTAGCAACATCCCGAATAGGAGCCCCAGTTACAGATAATTGGAATCCAGATTTGAATAGTGTGTGCTCCTCCACAGTTCATGCATTTTCATTCTGCAAGATCCTATTTGGAGGGAAATTCTGGCCTTCATTTTCAAGGGTTATAGTAGCTGGCTGTCAGTCTTGTATAGAAAAGGGGCCTGGGGGTGGATGGGCTTCTTCTCTATGGAAACGAGGATTAAGCTGGGTTGAAGTTTATACTTTGTGGAGCCCAAGGTCTTGCCAGAGCATTGCATTGAGCTTCTCCACTGCGCGCTTCTTATAAGATTTTTCTTCAAGTCACTTGATTTTTATCAGCAAATCAAAGGCCGAGCTTCGTGCCAGCTTGAGACCAGCTGAAGCCCTCCTTCAGCGTGCTGATTTATTGCCAAGTCTTTACTTGGTAGGATGGATTTGTTTTACATGCATTTAATCCCACTTTAACACATGCTTCAAACTCCTGCCAAAGTGGGTTTAGAAAATACATTTTGCTAATGCATCTTTGCTCTCATGTTGTCATCGGGGTATTTTCAATTGGGGAGGAGAATTAATATGTAGACGTGCACCCGTTGAACTGTGCTTTTCCTTTCAGGCTAATGGAGGCTGGCAGGACGCAACAACTCCATCTTCTGTGACTTCTCCTACAGAAGGCCCAGGAAGTGTGCACTCTGATACCTCTAACTAATCTCTGGCAACACTTTTCCCTGAGCTGACATGCCTTGATAAGTGCATTCAGAGCAATAGGAGGAAAAGGAAAGCGTTTTTGTAGCCCACCATCTACAGCTTTACTGTAAAACCTTGTCTTATTAGAGAACTTGGTAAATCTGTTTTTTAAGGAATCATAATCATTTGTATTTATACTTAAAAACACACAATGTTAAAAAAGCACTTTATCCAATTAGGCCAAGATTTAACATTGTTGACAGTCCTATAGCTATTTTATCATAATTTATTATCAATATTTTACATTAATGGTTTCTCACTTGCCAATTACTTGGCCTTAAGGGTAAAAAGTACAATATATGCTAAACCTCAATCGCTAAAGCAGATACAAAGACTCACCTCACCTAAATTGAACTTCTTGCATATTTCCATTGCAGACTTTGATTGTCCTTCTTTCATATCACTAATGGAGTTGGAATAAAGGAGCTGTTTGGCTACCTGTTAATGATGGTTGTGTTTAAGAATCTTCCTCGTCACACTTGGGTTTCGATCTCTTATGTTATAATTAGATCAGAGACCAGTAGCATCTTTTCTCTCTCTGAAAGCACCAGTGCCCAGAGTCTGCTCGGTAATTAAATTATGGATCCAGACTGTTTTGAGAGCTGAAGATACTTGCTGCTGATAGAGATGACCACGAGATCCGTCTGGGGTTTTATGGTGTGCACTGGGTGCTGCACAGACTTGTCAAGGTTTGCTACGTCCTCTGGGCATTCGCAAAGGCCCTGTTCTCTGGAGTGTTGTATATAGTGTAGCAAAAGAGTATTTATACATCTCACCAATCAAAACACAGCTTTATTACCTCATGCGAACTCATACAAACCAATAGAATTTCAACATGTTCTGTAGCTTAGAGTGCTCACTTACTACCTCTGAACAATACTCACGCTGTAGTTTGTCTCTTTCTTATCTTTTTGCATCTTGTAATTTACTCTTTGTTTCCCTTCATAAAATGTAATGTACATTGTAATCTTTTAAAAGAAAAATCAGGGTTGCATTTGCAACTTTTAAAAAACCAAGAGTGGAAACATTGGGTCTTAAATTAACACAGGATCAGTAAAACTGTTGTAAATACTGAGAAACATTTTGAATGTTCTTCATCTTGTTACTAATCCATGCAAAAAAAAAAAAAGCGATGACTAATTGTGATGCATTCAGATTTCAGTATTCAGTACTGTATATTTCCCCCTGTGTAATGGGGCCCCCTCTCCTTTCTCTCTTTTTGTATTGTATGCGATTCTGAAACTGATTGAGTCATGAAAATAATTTGTGGCGGTGATTCTAATGTATTAAAAATGTTTCGTGTTCCTTTCTAACTGGATTACACCCTGGATTGAAAAAGTCTTCCTCGTGGTAGTTATATGTAGTTTCAAACATGAATAAACTTTTTGCTTTCATGATTAAATGTTGATGCAGTTTCTTACCCCACCTGGTGAGCCAGTCAGTGCAGGCAGAGGAGAAGGCCTGCCCAGAAGTCAGTCTGAGCATGTAAACGTGTGGCCTGTCAGAGAGGGACTCAGAAACCAAGGTGAGGCTGAGAGTGGCTAACTACACTTTCTGCAGGCTCCCAGCCAGTTCCTGGACCACCGTCACATGTCCTCACTTGATACTTACGCTCTAAGAATACCACAAGGAAAATATCATCCCCATTTTCACAGATTAGGAAACTGAAGTTCATAAAAATAGATGCCACAGGGTGAAAGACCTAGGACAACAAGGGCCACGCTTGGAACCCAGGTCTGTGTGTGTCCTTGGAGCTGACACTCTCCTGACTTAATGATGCATCCAGCATCTGTTGGATGGAAAGACCTGTTTGATAATTTTAAAATAATTATCAGTCTTGTCATATTCACTTCCTTGCTTTCATAACTTCTGTGAGATGCGGGTTAAGAACAAGCAAAAGTTTGTCCCAAAAGAGTGAGCTTCCAAGGCCATAAAAAAACCAAAAAGCCACAACTTCTCATAACATACCTTTGAAAACTAAACTTCTAAAATGTAAGACCAACTAGAAATCCTTTAACCAGATTAAACATTGTTTTTGTTTTATTCACATCGTCAGCAACTCCATGTATTTACATGTACGTCTGTCGCAAATATCTAAATCTTTGTAATAAAAGAAGTCAATAGCAGGTAATTGGCCTGTTTACTATATCTCCAGGAAATTGACTCACAGGAAATCAGATTAATGTTAATCAGTTGCAGCAAATTGTCTCTGATAAATACAACTGTTTTACTATTTCAGTTTGTAAAACAAGGTCTAGGGCCACCATTCCCATTAATCCTGAGGCAGTTACACTTTACAAAATAGATGGCCCTCCAAAGCTGTCCTCCCTCACAAGGGCTCTCAGCCTGCCTGTAGGAATCTCTCCCATGGCTAAGTAGTTACTTGCGTGATTCAATTAGCTTATGGGTCAGCCTTTCTTATCTTTGTACATAAAACAATCGCTATGCTATGTGGTTTTGCAAAAATATCCTGTGGAAACCAGACACACATGCACACACAGACACATCTTTAAAGTCCAGAAACACACACTTCTAAGAACCATCTCAGGTCTCCTCTCAGGCCAGCCTACTGAGAGAAGCACATACCGGTGTTTGCTGGAAATTCACACGATGCATCTTTCCATTTAGGGAAAGATGTGAATATAAGGCTTTATTCAGAGGAGGTCTCAAAAAAAACAGTAATTCCTTTCCTAAAAGCTAATTTGGGAGGCCCTTGTATATAATCCCCTTCTGCTCTTCAGTACCTCTCTAGCAGAGGCCAGTGGCACCCTCACTTCATAGATAAGGAAACTGAGGCATGGCTCGGACCCCAAGGCTCTTAGGTCTCCCTCTAATTGGGTGAAATGTGTTGATTTAACAGATTTTCACCAGGTACCCTTTCTGGTGCAAGCAATGGGTTAGGATCTAGACGCGAGCACAATGAAATCAGGCCCTAGACCTCAGGAGGCTAAGATCCTGGGCCTGGGCCTTATTCAGAAAGCAGTGTGAGGGTGCTGGAGAGGCTGATAGGTTTTTTTTTCTTTGTTTTACATTTTTTTTTAATAAATTTATTTTTGTCTGCATTGGGTCCTTGTTACTGTGTGTGGGCTTTCTCTAGTTGCGGCCAGCGGGGGCTACTCTTCGATGTGGTGCGGCCTTTTCATTGCGGTGGCTTCTCTTGTTGCAGAGCACAGGCTCCAGGCACAAGGGCTTCACTAGTTGTGGCACACGGGCTTCAGTAGTTGTGGCTCGCAGGCTCTAGAGCGCAGGCTCAGTAGTTGTGGCGCACGGGCTTAGTTGCTCCACGGCATGTGGGATCTTCCCAGACCAGAGATGGAACCCGTGTCCCCTGCTTTGCCAGGCGGATTCTTAACCACTGCACCACCAGGGAAGTCCCGAGGCTGGTAGGTTTCTGAACCCCGAGACTGGAAAAGTGAGGCTCCCACACCCTGTTCACAAGGTCAAAGAATATAACAGCAGGAAACCACCTGGAACACCCAGTTGCAGGCTAAAGGGCCTGTCTACGCATCCAGTTAGATGCACAAGGGCACATGTGTGCTTCTATGACACTATGTTGTTACCGAACCAAACTTGGGTCCACTGACCTGTGCACAGTAAGGCCAATCTACTGACACCGGGCTGTGACGAAGGGAAGTGCAGCATTTATTGCAGGGCGCCAAGCAAGGAGTTCAGGACAGCTAGTGCTCAAAAAGCCCCAACTCCCCAGCGGGTTTCAGCAAAGCATTTTTAAAGGCCAGGTGAGGGAGGGGTATCCCAGGGTAAGTGATCAACTCATGCGCAATTCTCCGATTGGTTGATGGTGAGGTAACAGGGTGGTGTCACGGGTTAACATTATCAATCCTTAGGCTCCAGCAGGTATGGGAGCTACGTGCTCATGATCATCAAGTAGTTAATTTCTTCCATTTGGTAGTGGTTTTAGCATCTGTGAAACAACTCAGGAAATGTGTGTCAGATACCGTTCTCTAGGTCCTTCAGCGAGGAGCTACAGCAGAGGCTGTGAGGAGGAGTCTGTCCCGGCAAGACCCCATAGGGTCCTGCTTGGTTACACTTTCAGGACTTTCTGGAGCCCAAGTGCCTGAGAAGCTACACGTTGGACAGGAGGTACTCGGGCAGCATGGGAGCCTCTGAGGACAGTGGACCAGGCAGCCTTGCAAACTAGGTTAGAACTTGTCTGTAGCCCTGACCCAGGTGGCAGCCTGGTGCCAGTCCCTGGCCAGAAGCCGAGGAGGGCAGGGCGGGGTTCGAGAGCAGCACCCTCCCTGCGTGGAAAAGGTGACCTGGGGCTAAGTCTTCCATGTGGGGAGGTGTTTGGGGTGTAAAGTACACATTGGTGCCGCGGGAAAGGGACCTTCTCCAGGCTGACAGCTACAGCTCACGAGCATCTCCTGTGAACAGCCCTCAGCCAGGTGCTTTCTATGTTATTTAACGCCTATGGAGCCCCATGTCATGGGTGCTATTATCCCATCTTCAGTTGGGGAACCTGGGGCTCAGGAGATGACATCACCTGTCCAGGATCTCCCACAGAGCTGGTGTTTGCCCTGGGAAGGCCCCATGTGACACTTTCAGCAACCACTCGTAGTGGGACAGAAAGAGGCTCCTGTGAGCTTGCAGTGGATAAAAGGGAACGTCCAGTGTAAGGTCCCTTTCTGGGGCGACGTGACCAGGGGAATCATCCCCTGCCCCCCAAATCCTTAGCACTTGCAGCCCTCCTACCTCTGTCTCCATTGCCTGGGCCACCAGAGTATGTGTGTCCTGTGGCGTGGACAGGACGTGTGTCACAGACTGTGTGTGGTCCTTTCCATGTCTATGGATCACAAAGTTGGGTGTGAGGGACAGGAAGAGCCCTCTACTTGGGCTGGGCTGGGCCTTGCACCGTAACTAAAGGAGGCAAACAGACCCGGGAAGGTAGCTGTCGCGATGCATGGGAAGAGCTGAGCACAAGGCTGGGGCACGCCCCTTAAACGTACCTGTGCCCCGTGGGTGCCGTTCCAAGTCCCAGGCTGCGTGCAGCTTAGCCCTGGCTCCTGGCCCTTCAGCCCACTGCCCACACGGCCCACTCTGGGTTCGAGCAGATCCCACCCCCAGGCACAGATTTGAATCCTGGCTCTGCCTCCGCCCAGCTGTGTGACCTTGGGTGAGGGACTTAACCTCCCTGAGCCTCAGTTTCCTATTCTCTCTTCTCAGAACATCCTTCTGTACCTGTCTCCTTGGTGAATGCCTGTCCTTTACGGCTGAGCCCAGACTACTGTGTCCTCCTATGGAGCCAGGCCCTTCCTTCTCCCTCATGTAGTGCTTTATCTCCCCTGCTGGACGTCCAAGCAGAGACCTACAGGAGGAGAATCAGGAAGACAAAGAGTGAGTTGCGGGGTAGGGGATAGAGGATCAGAGGAGGGAGGACCAAGCAAGGGGAAGAGTGTGTGCAAAGGCCAGGGGGCATGGCGAGCGGAAATGTCAGAGGTGCCACCGTGGAGGCTTGCTCCCTCCCTTCCCAGGATCTCTCCAAATCCTCACAGCAGCCTCATGAGGAAGGTTCTATCGTTCTCTTCACTTTACAGATGAGGAAACTGAAGCTACTTGGCCAAACACACATGGAGATGGAACGTGAGTCCGGGTGTGTCTGAAACCAAAACCCACATTTTCTGCTCTTTGTGCCTGGCTGTCTTGTCAGGGTCTCTTTCTTGTCATGCTGGGCAGGCTCACTGTTGGTGAGCCTAAGGCGGGAACTGGGCAGAGAAGGGGACAGATGCCAGCCCTTCCCCCCAGTCAGAGCCATTGGCTCTTCTACCCAGTGGCCGGGGATCCCAGGGACCCCGTCGGGAGGCTGCTGTGTCCACAGGCGCTTCAGGCCAATAAACAGCCTGCAACACATCCCCCCCTAGGCCTGGGGACCCAGCCCCATGGACAGCAGGACCATCATCCCCCAGCCCTGATGACTCAGCAGTCACAGACTCAGCTGTCATGCACGGAGCCTGCTTCCAGCTGGGCCCCACCAAGTGCATTGCCGGGAGCTACACCGCCCAGCCAAGTGGGTACTAGCCCCATCACAGAGACAAAAACAGATGTCCAGGGGTTCTACGTGGCCCCATGGCTAGGAAAGCGCCGTGACTTAGCACTCATGAATGGATGCTTCTAGTGAGACCACCCGGGTGGAATCTGGGCTCTGCCTCGCACCGGCTGTGTGTCCTTGGGCAAGTCCTGTAACCTCTCTGTGCCTGTTTCCTTTGCTGTCAAGCACCTACCTCCCAGCATCGTAGGGAGGATCAAGTGAGTCGGTACAGGTGAAGTGTCCTGCATGTAGCAGGGGCTGAGGTCAGCTGCTCTTATTACCTATTAGTCCACAGCTTGCCCTGTGCTGATGATTTGCACTCAAATTCCAGCTTGCATCCCCCTTCACTCACTGTTAGTAAAACCCAGGTCTTCTGCCACCAGGTTGGTTCATCGCCTTCAAAGCAGCATGAGGTGGTGTGAAGAGTCAGGCCGAGTTCTGCCATCTTCCAGCTGTGTGTGACCTTGGGCATGTCACTGCCTTCTCTGTGTGGTCTCAGTTTCCTCATCTATGAAATGGGGAGAATTTGTTCCTACCTTCCTAGTAGGGATGTTGTAAAGATTAATGAGTTGATGCACTCATGATGCCTGGCCCATGGGATGGGGTGGGTTCCCTTCTCATCGTTGTTACTGTTACACAGTACCCCAGATCACAAGGGGATGCCTGGTCTCTGGCTCCTGTGGCTGGAATGATTACTTCCAGTCAGCAGAGAGGTGGCCAGGGGGTATCAGCTGCTTAGGATCCTGGGTGGGATTCGGTCTCTTCAATCTACCTACTCCAGCCTGCTCCCTCCCAGGCCTCAAGGCAGGACTAAGGCCTTGGCCTCACCTCTCACCACCATGGCAGGAGATAATAAAAGGCTGATTCTCTTTTCCTGGTAAAATTTCAGCAGAAAGTGTACGCATCATTAAATATGGAAATCCAGAATTTTATTAGCAATCTGCTAGATCTGAACTGACGCCAATTAAACAAAAAAGATATCATTTATAAAAAGGCAGAGTTCAACTTGTATTAAATATGAAATGCAATTTTCTCCTGGTTTTGATTTATTACTGGTGGTCCATTGTTCAAAGAAGCATGTTATATTTCAATAGAGAAATATTGTTTATTCATTAATATTTTAAAACGGGCTTATTGCTGTGCATGGCCCTCACCGAATGTAACTTATGATTTAAAACATGAATTAATAAACACATTTGAAAGTGTTAGACGAGATCACAACCTCTCATTTTTCATTTTCCTGGGAGCATATTAAATTTTTATAATTCTGCATCTACAGTTTTTTCTTTTAAATAAAGATGCAGATTCTGAATTACTCTGCTAATTTCAGGTAACCAGGAGCAAAAAGCAATATTGTGGGGACCCATGTCAGGATCATAGAATCCTCTAGAAGACACTCAGGTTTATTTTTGTAATATTCATAAATCAAAATAAATGAGCTTTGTGTAGGAGGCAATGTTCATGTGCGTGAGGATGCTGGCTGAAGCGGGCCCATGCATCGGGCCCGTCTGTGTGTACAGGTGGGTTTAACGTGTCAGTGTTCACGGGCACATGCGTGAGCGTGTCCACCGAAACACACACGCAGCAGACTAGATGTTTGAGTGTGGGCAGTCTCAATGCATTTCAACTGTTTGGTTTGACGGGCAACTGCTGTTCATTGAGCACCTACTATGTGCCAGGCACCATGCTAGTTACTGAGGGAGAGGTGGTTACAGGATGATCTCCCTGCCTTTTTCCTTCTACACACCTCCCTGAGTGGTCTCCCCACCAGGCGCTGGGGCTGCTGAGTTCCCCACAGTTCCCCAACACCAAAAATGATACCTTCTGGATGGTGAACTCTTGCGAAATATGTGTTGATGTGTGGATAAACCGGAAGCTTAGGGAAGGGAGAGATGTTTATGGGCTGGAGGTGGGAAAGGGCTTCTGCAGAGATGAGTTGAGTTAGGCTGGGAGAAAGGCACAGGCTGGATGGGGGACTGTGGGGGAAGTGGAGGTCCAGGTAAGACAGAAGAGAGGGCACCTCCTGAGGACAGTGAGTGACTGCCCGAGCCCCCGCTGAGTCCTCCCAAACGCCCTATGGGACATGAACTGTCACTGCCCCCTTTCACAGAGGAAGAAGCAGAGATCTAAGAGGGAAGAAAGTTGCCTTTGGGTCCAGGTTGAGGTCCACACCCTTCTCTAAAGAGGTTAGACAGGGGAAGTAAAGTTGGCAAAATAGAGTAGTGGGATCGTGTTGTACCAACGTGTGGGGAAAGGCGGGGATTTGGGGAGCCTTGGGGAAGCCACTTACAGAAGGAAGAACGGTTGGTGGTGGAGAATCAGCCCTTCCCCACAAGCACTGGCTCAGGGGAAGTGGAGGCACAGGAAGGTCACTAAGGTACCCTGGGAAAAGCGCTGCCCTGCTCCCTCTAGTACAGACACGCGGGAGTTTCTCTGGAGTGGACCTGCTGGCATTGAGTATATGCTTTACTAGGGAAGGCCAAATTCTTTTCCAAAGGGGTTGTAACGATTTACACTTCCACGTTCTTGCCAAAGTTTGGTATTTCAAATTTTTTCGCAGCCTGCTGGTTTGATGATGTCATGTCATTGTGATTTTAATGTGAATCTTCATGCTTACTCTTGAGGTTGTGCCACTTTTCATGAGTGTTTACTGTAATTTGAGTCTTCTGTGAAGTGCCTGTTGAAGCTGTTTACCCATTTTTGTATGCTTGTCTTTTTCTTACTGATTTGTAGGGTGTTTTAATGAACAGTAGTACAATGCTTAATTTTAATGAATAATTAACTAACTTTTTTCCTTTTTAGTTACGGTTTTTTGTGTATGGTGTGAGGTAGGGGGTCTAATCATCCCAATATCATTTACTGAAAAGTTTCTCTTTTCCCCAATGATCTGCACTGTCATCTCCATCCCACATCAAGTGCCCACCTATGTGTATAGTTCTGTTTCTGCTATTAAAGTATATATCTCTCTCGGTGCTGGTACCGCACTGGCTTTACAATTGGTCTTGACAGCTTATAGAGCAAGTTCTCTCGCCCTGTTCTGCTTCAGCAATATCTTGGTCATTCCTGGCTCTTTATATTTCTGTATAAGTTTTATTTTTTTATTTTTATATATTTATTTATTTATTTATTTATGGCTGCACTGGGTCTTCATTGCTGCACGCTGGGTTTCTCTAGTTGTGGCAAGCGGGGGCTACTCTTCCTTGTGGTGCGCAGGCTTCTCATTGCAGTGGCTTCTCTTGTTGCAGAGCACAGGCTCTAGGTGCGCAGGCTTCGGTAGTTGTGGCACACAGGCTCAGTAGTTGTGACTCGCAGGCTCTAGAGAGCAGGCTTAGTAGTCGTGACGCATGGGCTTAGTTGCTCCGCAGCATGTGGGATGGTCCCGGACCAGGGCTCGAACCTGTGTCCCCTGCAGTGGCAGGCGGATTCTTAACCACTGCGCCACCAGGGAGGCCCCATGTTGCTCATTTTCTTATTGTTGAATTTCAAGAGTTTTGGTACATTTTGGATAATTGGGTTTTTTTTTAATCAGATGTGGGTTTTCCAAATATTTTCTCCGAAACCGTGGCTTATCTTTTCATTCTCTTGACATTGTCTTTCACAGAGCAGAAATTTTAGATTTTAATGAAGTCCAGCTTATCAATTATTTCTTTCATGGATCACGACTTTGGTGTTGTATCTGAAAAATACCACAAAGTTTTCTACTCGTAGGTTTCTGCTCTGGTAAATTATGATTCACTGTATTTGCCTGTCTATCTCTCCAGTTTGGCGGATAGCAGTTTGCCCTGTGACTTCACTTCTCTGATGATTCTAAGAAGAATTGTTGCTTTTTCAGTTTGTTCAGCTTTTTACTTGTTGTTTGGATGAAGTGGCAATTCCTAAGCCCTTTACGTGCCAGACCTGAAACAGGAAGTCCCTCCTGGCTTCCTTGCTTTCCCTTAAACACACACACACACACACGTGCACACACACACACACACACTCTCTCTCTCTCTCTCTCTCTCTCTCTCTCTCTCTCTCTCTCTCTGTGTCTCATATATGGCATCATTCTATACACATTGTTTTTCAAGTTTGCTTTTTTTTCTTTTAAGGAAAAACATCCTGGACATCTTCCATTTTCTTCCTAGACACTGAGGCAGTCTTTGGTGTTGGTGTCATGGTCTCCATGGCAGAGGGGTCCTCATTTAACCAATCTCCTACTGATGATGTTTACGGTTTATCACCCTTACCTACGCTGCTCCATAAACATTCTTGAACATAAATCACTGGGGACACATCTGATCATTTCTATAGGATAAACTTGTAAAAGCAGAGTTGCTCAGTCAGATTCAAGGCATCTGAATTTAAAGTTTTGAGAGAAACACTCTTATCTCCCCTAAAAGGCCATGCTAGGCTGCATTATGTCTCTTTCAGGTGGTCTTGCTGTTTCCCTCAGCAGAGTCAGCAAGCTGGGGTAACACAGCCATGAGCTGCAGACTGCCTGTCCACCACGGCTCAGCTCAGAGCACCCCTCATCCCTGGAGTTTGCCTCAAATGATTGACAACTGTTTGCCCGTCCCTCCTTGGCCTCAACCTGACCTGGATGGGAGTGTCTTCCAAGATGTTGATTTGCTGGAAACTCTGGGAAATTTTCCTCTAATGATAATAAGAAGAGAAATAACAGCCGCCAGTGACTCAGTGATGATTTCTAACGGCCAGATTCTGGGCTAAGCGCTTGGTGAATATCGTCTCTTTGGGCTTATTAGCCCCATTTTGCCTATGAGAAAACCATGCCCAGAAAAGAGAAGTTTCTTGCCCAAGCTCCACAGCCAGGATCAGTCCTGCTGAGCCCACCTCCGAGCTGGCGAGACTCACCGCTCCACCATCACACCTTCTGTGAGCCTCAGCTGTGGCTAGGGGTCAAGGGTAACGACCTTGTCTCCATCACAGGGTGGTGAGGACAAGAGAAGCAAGAAGAGTCGTCTTCAGAAGCTCTAGGCGCATGTAAATGTATCCACGGTCAGTGTCATGGACAGTCTGGGGTTTTCTGCCTTCATCTGCAGGACACTCACAGTGGGCCATCCTGATGGTGGCTCAGGGGATGTTGTAAAGGGGGGATTTTAACGCCGGCTTACAGGGCTCGTTCCACGGAGCCAGATCGCACCTCACGTCACTGCAGCCTGCGATGAGTGTGCCAGGCCAGGCGGCGGCGGTGGGACGCTTGGCCTTTAGAGTCCAGCACCGCACAGTAATCTGGGCACCCTTCTCCTCTCTGAGCCTCAGCTTCCCATCTGTAAAATGGGGATGGTCCCTCACAGGGTTGTGTGAGGACTGGATGAGGTCTTGCTTATGCACTGCTGACCCGAGGGTCTTGCACACAGTAGGTGTTCATCAATCAGCACTCCTTGCTCAGAGCGGCCGGGGTGCCCAATCCAGGCACCTGCTTGGGGAAGCATTCGTAACCACAGGAGCAGTTGTGATCCATGTCTTGTCCAAACGGACCCATGAGCTGAGGGCAGTTCAGAGTCCTCGGGCCACCCCTGCCCTCCACCTTCCGTCCTGGCAACCTTCTCCCCACCCCCACTCCACCCACCTGGCCCACTGGCACCTGCTTAATTCACACATTGTAACACTATTAGAGTTTTGAAGCATTCAGCGATGAATGCAAGATAAAATGAGGACTCCCAGAATATTGTCTCTCCGCCCCTGGTGGGTCTCAAAATCAGAAACGATGTCTGATGCTCTGACAATCACTGGCGCCCCACCGTCGCGAGCACTGAGCCTTTGGAGGTCTTTATTCAGCCTGCAAGTGTGCTCTGTCATGTGCTCATCCCCGCGGGGATGGTGACTTGTGTGTGTTTCTGAGCAGGGGTCACTCGGGGCTGTTGGCTCTGTTGCACTGGTGTGGGTGCCAGGGTGTGGCCTGCGTGCCTGGTGCAGTTGTTGGTCTCAGTGCGGCTCTGCCACGCGCGGCCCACGTGTCTAGCGTGGGGTGTGTATAAGGGTGTTGCCAGCGTGTCCCGTCCTGGGAGTGGGGAGGCCCTTGGAGATTTATTTGCTTCCTCAGTAATATTTGCTGAGCACCTACTATGTGCCAGGTGCTTCTTCTAGGCACTGAAAGTGCAGCAGAGAGCAAAATACACCCCCAACCCCTGCCCTGGTGTTGCTGACATCCTAGATGGAAACTCTGAGGCCTATGTTATGGATTGAATTAGGTCCCCTCAAAAGAGCCGGTGAAGTTCTAATCCCTAGAACCTGTGAATATGATCTAACTTGGAAATAGGGTCTTTGCAGGTAAAGTCAAGTTCAGATGAGGTCGTACTGGATTAGGGTGGGCTCTTAATCCAATGTGACTTGTGTCCTTACAAGAAGAGAAAACAAAGACAAACACACACAAGGAGAAGGCCATATGAAGACCAAAGCAGAGACTGGAGTGATGGGTCTGCAAGCCAAGGGATGCTGAGGACTGCCAGCCACCGAGAGAAGCTCGGAAGATGCACCATCACCATTGCCATCACCTCCACCATCATCATCACCATCATCACTATGGTCATCACCTCTGCCACCGCCATGTCCACCATCATCATCACCACTGCCACCATCATCATCATTCCTCATCACCACTTCCTCATCTGTGAAATGGGAACGAGAGTGTCACCCTCACAGGGGTCCTGGAGGATTAGATGAGATCAAGATGGGAGAGAGCCTGGCGTTAGGCGGTGTGCCACTCATGTTGGTTCATTCATTAATGCATGCATTCATTCAGGACCTCCTTGCCGGGAGACCCTCTGTGCCGGGCACCAGGCACGGAGCAGCTCGGCCCCCCTCTGCAGCCACCCTCTGTGTTGTCCCACAAGCCGCTGGAGCACCCTTGGTCCTGGCCTGCTTCCCCCATGTCTGTACCTCCGTGTTGGTGCAGTGGGTCCACCCTTTGTCTCCCTCCATCTGTCCACTCACTTCCAGCCTTGGTCTCCTGGCCTCGCTGCCGCCCCTGAACCCTCACCAGTACCAGAGGAAAAGGTAGGCGCTGCATGACCTATCTCCCCACGTTTATTGAAAATTCGTCTTCTAGCCTCCGAAACTCACAGAAATACGATTTCAATTTTCCCTTTGAATTGTGGATCAAGAAAAAGAAAGTGAGGCCACTACATATTTGTCTCTGTCAGGGTGTCATTCACGCTGAGGACGATGGCCGGGGCAGATAGGAGGAGAGGCTGTTGCTGCCAAAGCGAACTCGTGTCCACACAGAAAGGGGCAGGAGTGGCAGCCTGGCATGACAGGGCCGTGGGAGGAATGGGCCCTAGTATCAGGGAAACTAAGGCCCAGAGAGGCCAAGGTCATGGTCCAGCAACTAGAGCTTCAAGGACTTGAACCCAGTGCAGGATAAAACTTTCAGACTTGGCCTCACCACACACCCTCTCCCGGGTCGCATCAATAGCCATGATGCCAACAGCAGCTGTGTGCTTCTGGGGGCTCCCTGTGGGCTGGCACTGAGCTTGGCCACGTGAGAGTGGCTTAAATTCTGCAGAGCTCCAGGGATCAGGAATTTCATTATTGCCATTTTATGGGTCAGGAAACAGGCTCAGTCACACCTGGGTTGTAGGGGTGGGAGAGCAGAGCCCTGAAGCCCTGTCAAGTGGTGGGTGAAACTTGCTCCTCAGGGACCCCCACCCCATGGGACCTTCCTCCCTGCCCAGGTAGGAGGGTGGCTCTGGAGCCAGGCTCTGAGTCCAGTGGGGAAGCTGGAAGGTGGAGGTTCCTGAGGACAGGCCTGAGAAGAGGACTCCAGGTCTGCTGTGTCCCGCAGGTGGCTCCCTGCACGGCCTCATGCAGACCCTGGCCCCCTGCAGGCCTCAGGAGGGCTGAGTAGGAAGATTGCTTTCCTCCCGGGGCCTATGGGAGCCACAGAAGGTGTGAGCAGGGGCGTGGCACAGTCAGGAGAACTTGGACAGTTGTGGGGAGGATAGACCAGAGTGGGTGGGAACAGAGGCTGGAGACTTCCTTGGCCCTGGAGGGAACTAGTGAGGTCTGAAATAGGCAGTGGTGGCCAGCACATTGGAACCTCCTGGCAGCTGAGATTCAGTTGGTCTGGGGTGATACCTGGGCACTGGCATTTGTAAAATCTCCCCTGGGGATCTACCACTCATCCCGGGTGAGAGTCATGGGCATTGGGACTCTGTCCAGCGTGGCCTGGGGCACAGGCTGGAGTGATGAGCCTGACTTGGGTCTGGGCGGGAGCCCGGCGGGACCAGACCCTAGCTCCAGGGTTCCAACTGTGCTGCTCTCTGCCTCCAGCCCAGCTCAGGGTAGTTTCTGAGACGTGGAGGGCAGGTGGAGGCCTTGATGGGGATGGAGGTGACGAGACGCAGTGGCCTCTCATCCAGGGACACTGCTGGCAGCTGGGGGCTCTGCCACAAGCGTGGCCTGTGTGGCTGCTGCCTGGCAAGGAGGGACCGGCCGAGGCTTCTCAGTGGCATGAGGGGCCTGCCGCTGAGCTGCGGCCTGAGCTAGACCCAAGGAGGGCAGGGGCTGTGTGCTGCCCTGGCTACGTCCCTCCTGACCACCTCTGCCTAAATCGGCTGGAGTCCAGGCCTATGGGTGTCTGGCGGGGAGGGGAGTGGACATCTGCTCTGTGAAGTGGGACTGCTATTCTGCCTAGAGCAGGTCCTGCAGCTGATCCCCCCACGATCTTGCATGCTGCAGACAGACAGGGTTTGCTGAGAGATGATGTCAAGTGTACAGAATGCTGGAGAGAAGGCCCATCTCTCCGTGGGCTAAACTCTGGCTGGAGGAATCTGGGCCTTCATCGGCAGGAGTTTTCATCCAGAGCCTACAGACTTTCTCAACTTCAGATTTACAAATTGAAAATCATTAATAATTCTAACCAGGCGGTGATAAATCTGAGATCTCTCTCGATGAACCCAGACAGCATTTCATAAATCAAAAAGATTACTTAGGAATTTTTTAAAATCTGACGTCAAAATGTCATGGTTACTAATGGTTTCGGTAGATCTCGAGCGGTGATGTATCATTTATCTACGCTACATCTCAGATGTGACACGGGGGGCAGAAATGGGATGTCTTTTAATATCGTGAATACATTTCAGCCCATAATATAGGTATTAACAACTTCTTGGTGCGATTTCTTCTGGAGCCGGAGTCTGATTTAATGCTGCTGTGACTGTGACCTCACCCCCCTACTCTCCAAACTTCCCAAGGCTCGAGGGCCAGAGAGGCCTCAAAAAAGTCGCAAGAGGCTGAGGGAGGGAGAAGACCCCAGCCCACGGGGGGACAGGCTGGGCCACTTAAATCCAGCCCCTGCCCACAGAGGTGAGACCCGAAGTCACCCACACTCCCCCAGAAAAGGGTTAGGGATCGTCTAATTAGAAGCAGCAAAAATCTTAACTCCTATTAATTGAGCACTTGCTATGTGCCGACTTGCACTAAATGCCTGACATGCATTAATTCACAGACTCCTCACTGCCACCCTGGGTTTCACCACAGTTTCTCTACTGAACCAAAGTCCCACATGCTCTGCCACCTACTTCTTCTCTGTTCCAGAGCCCTCCCCCCAACACACCCCCAGCTCTTCCAGCCACATGTGTGGGCCTTCCTCCGCTACTCAAACACCTGCTGGGGCAGAGTCCTGCCTCAGGGTCTTTGCACTTGCCTTTCCCTCAGTTTGGATCAGTCTTCCACAGGTACCTGCATGGCTCCCTCCCTCACCTCCGTCACGTCTTTGCTGGGACCTCGCCCCTTTGCCGGGGCCTTACTCTGACACCATATTTAATCTCATAACCTGCCCCCACCTCCCTCATCCTGCTCTCCTTTCCCTTTGTTCCCAAGTGCTCATCCAATGTGGTCATTGTTTACTCATCTCTTAGGTTTGTTTATGCTCCATCTTCCCGGTTTGGACGTCAGCTTAGTGAGGGCTGAGAGCTCTGTCTGTTCTGTTCACTGATGTGTCAAAAGCCCCTCAAACAGGCCCAGTGTAGGTACTTAGTCAATAAACAGTTGAACAGTTGTAAGCCCATTTCACAGAGAAAAAACCTGGCGCTCAGAGAGGGACAGTGACTGGCCCAAGACCACACAGCCAAGGCCGCCCTTCATGTTTGCATCCCCTAAAGGGTTGCCCCAGGTCCTCATCAAACTCTAGAGGGAGGCTCATGACAGCCCAGGGGACACTGGGCAGAGCCAGGCCGAGAGTGAGCAGGGCTGCTGCTCAGTAAGAGCGACTCCACGCGAGGCACAAACAGGCCCCCGTGCTTGATCCCGTTCTGTGTTCCCACCCGCCCAACAGGCCTGTGCTCTCATCAGCCCTGAGGTCAGAGAGGTGGTCTCACCCACTGGGGTTGTACTGGTGTGATTCCAGGACAGGAATGACAGAGGCCCCGGTACTTCTGCCCTGTGCCCTCCCAGGTCTGGAGCAGTGCCCCCCTGCCTGCGCCTCCTCGGCTGGCCCAGAGCAGGATGTGTGGTGGCCCCTGAAACCCTCGAACGCAGTTTCTATCCTGGCTCTGCCACCTCTGGCTGTGTAACCTCGGGTGGGGACTCTGCCCGCCCCCCCAGCTGTGAAGTACAGGCAGGGCTCCGCATTCCTTCTCAGGACTGGGGGGCCGTGGCAACGAGACGATGCGGGAAGAGCACCCCACAGATGGCCGGGTCCCTCAGCTGGGGTCTGTCTGACCCTCGGGCCGTGTGGGCCGGGCAGCAGGCCCCCGTGCTTTCCGCATCCTGGTTCCTCAGTCTCTGTCCCCATCCTGCCTTCTCCCCTGCCTTCCTCTGAGCATTTCTGGATGCCCGTGGAGGTCCTGCCTGTGCTGAGGATCCCTGTGCCAGGCCCCCGCTGCCCCAGCCTGAATCAGGCAGAGCGGGCATCTTCTCACCTGCCCAGCATCCAGGGGTTTCCCCTTCACAGCCCCCAGCCTTCCAGCTGCTGGTAGGGGGAGAGGTGGAGGTGCAGGGAGAGAGACCCTTGACTTTGAAACACGTCTGAGCTACTGTATACAGTGGCGTGCCCTGGGCAGGCACTTGGCCTCTCTGGGCCCCGGTCTACCCATCCATGAAACGGAGACAGTGACAGCACCGCCTTCACAAGGTGGGGTCACGAATGAAGAACCTGACTCAGGGCCCACTTCAAAGTCGGTGCTGGGGCATCAGAGCTGTCCTCACTCCCTGGTCTCTGAGTGTTCCAGACCCAGAGGTCCTGCCGGCCTGAACTGCCGCCTCACTGGCCTGCCCACCCCTGAGCCCCTTGTCCTGGCCACACGGTGGGGCCTCCTTCCTGTCTGGGAGGTGGTGGGGCCTCCTCCCTCAGTACCTCTTCCCTCTCCATCCCTCTGCCCCCCTGCTCCCACCCTTCCCCCTCCTCCATCAACATGCCTTTCCGGATGCCAGACAGAGTGCCCGACCCTCTGTCCCCCTTCTGGCCCTTCCCCCTTCCTCGTGCTTTATTGGATCTTTCTTTGTTTCCGGTCTGGCCACACTTAGTAGGTGCTCAGGCCACGGCCAGTCAGGCCCTACCCTTCATCCTGGACTCCGCTTTCTCCCATGCGCCACGTCCAAGCCCCCCGTGGAAAGCGAATATGTCACAGTAAACTGCTTCTCACTTCCGCCTCTGCTTCCACCCTAGACCAGGTGACAGTGGCCACTGCTTGCCTCCTAAATGCATCCCCGTCTCCCCGCTTTGGCCTTCATCCCCCTTCACTCTCCACTCAGCAGCCCGAGTTCCCTGCAAGGGCTGAGGCAGCTCCACACCCCTGCCAGCACCCTCTCTGTCACTGGAGGGAAGAGTGACAGCCCTTTATCTCTGTAGGTGGATCCTTCTTGGACCTCCCCCTCCCCCCAGCACACTAGCTGCCTTGCCTTTGAACTTGCTGTTCCTTCTGCCCAGAACTCCTCTCCTTCCTTCCCTCCTGGACGTGGCTCTGGGCTCCACCTCGGCTCCCCGGTCAGTGAACCCCGTGCCCCCAGGCCCACAGGTCCCGCCACCTCCTGTGACCACCCTGTCACCCTCTGGCACACGATACATCTTCTATTTGCTGTTTCATGTCTGTCTCCCCCGCAAGAATGTCGGCTTTGTCCACTGCTGTACCCCTGGTGCCTGGGAGAGCTCCTGGCACGTTATTTACGGAACAGGAGCTCAGTATTTGTTTACTGAATGAAACTGTTGAATGAATAAACGAAGGAGTGAATGGCTCTGCAAAGGCAGGGAGACTGGGTCTTCACGGCTTCTCTCACTTCCACCCACCACCCTGAGCTCAGGGGCAGGTGAGTGTGGAAAGCTTATTATCTCCTGTTTTCCCTTCAAGCCCCTCCCCTGTGCCGCCTCCCACTCAGGACCCGGATGGACGAGCAAACAAAGGGCGGGGGGACTTGGAGCCAGATCTGGCTTTGAGTTCTGGCTCGGCCTCTCTTTTTAGGACAGCCGCCCAACCCTTGTGAGCCTTGGTTTCTTTGTCCGTAAAATGGGATATAATGATATCTTCGCTAACATTTATCGAACATTTTCTACGAGCCAGGCTCTGTTTCCCCACTTCCCAGGCTTGTTAAAAGAACGTCTGAGTCAAGGACAGAAGCTCAGTGAAGACGAATGACTGGGAATCAGGATGGTGAAGGATGAGGGTACAGACTTGCCCTGGAATCCTGGCTCCCCAGGCCTCCTTTTTTTTTTTTTTTTTTTTTTTTTTTTTTGGTACGCGGGCCTCTCACTGTTGTGGCTTCTCCCGTTGCGGAGCACAGGCTCCGGACGCGCAGGCTCCGGACGCGACGCGCAGGCTCCGGACGCGACGCGCAGGCTCAGCGGCCATGGCTCACGGGCCCAGCCGCTCCGCGGCACGTGGGATCTTCCCGGACCGGGGCACGAACCCGCGTCCCCTGCATCGGCAGGCGGACTCTCAACCACTGCGCCACCAGGGAAGGGAAGCCCCCCAGGCCTCCTTTTGAGTTGCGGTTTAATGAAGACTTTCAGGTAAGAGGGCAAATCCAGCAGCCCGTTTGCCTTCAGGGGGAGCCGGGCAAGAGCTGCCGTTTGTCTTGGGGCTGCTGCCTCAAGGCCACGTGTGTGGAAGGGTGATTCTGTGCCAGAGTGGCTGAGGGACCACCCCCTGCCCCCTGGCCTGGCCCCCGTTCCCAGCCCCTGCAACGCCGGCTCCAGCCTCCGCAGCAGATGAGCCTGTCACATTTGGAGCTTTTATTTCACACAGTTGTTTCTGCCCCCTGGAAGAGCTTCTCCTCGCAAATCAAATCCACCCTAGGCGAGGAGAGTGAAAATCAATGCTGGTGGAAAGTTCTCCATGGAAAACTAATTGGTTCTCCTGGAAAGTTCTTTAACCACAGCAGGCTCCGGCATCCGCCCGGGCCCGGTCTGTTTGCCCAGGGCTCCAGGCTGGCTGCCAGGAGGGTAGAGAGCAGCAGGGTGGTGTTTGCTGGGTGCTCACTGAGGGCCTGGTTGGTACCCACGCGCGGCCAGGGCTCTTCCAGGCTGGGGGACAAAGTGGTGCGAAGGGGGAGGCTTGGCGTCGCAGACCCAGATTTGAGTCCCATTCCAGCACTTCCTGCTGGCTCCCCCTGGGCAAGTCACTTTGCCTTTCTGAGCCTCAGTTTTCCCCTTTGGAAAGTGGGGGTATCAAGAGTGCTCACTCTGCAGGATCATTGTGGGATTATAGATACCAGGTGCACAGCAGCTCTTCTGATCAGAGCGGAGGGCCGAGTGCTCCGGCTGCCTCTAATAATGATTATTAGAGCAGAGTCCATATACAGAGTTCTTACCATGTGCCAGGGCCTTACTCTGTGTTATAGGACTTAATCCTCTCGGCAGGCCACAAGATGGCTATTGTGAACACTCCCATTTTACAGATGAGGAAACTGAGGCTCTGAAAGGCAGAGACACTGGCCCCAGGTCACACAGAGTTGTCTGAGAGCCAGTCTGGGGCTCTTCCCACTGCCCGAGGCCTCCCTGGCCACAAACCTTCCGAGAGGATCCTGAGCGTGCTCCGTCACAGCCGCTGGGCCCTGCCTGGCAACTCTAAGCCTCCCTGAAGTGACATCTATATAAATATTGTTAATGGCCAGAACATAATGTTAAGTCAGGTTTTACTGGACTCCCTCATCCAGCCTGTGGATTTATGGCGATAGAATTTGAGGTAAATGTTTATCGGCCCAAGTGAGAGCCGGGCCTTCTTCTCCCCCGACGGCTGGCTCCCCGGGGCTGCCCGAGGGCCCTCGGTCCACCTGTCGGGAGCACGCTGGGATAAATCTCGCCGAATGAAATATTTATTAATTTTGCTAACCAGTGTTGATCTCATAAATTACGCCGACTTTTTCATGAAATGGTTATTAACATCCGAGGTGCTGTATTAATGGCTTCTTGACCAAATATGGGATAATTAGGCCCGGGGAGCGCGGCCTAGCTGATCCGCAGAGGCCAGTTTGGCTGGGATTACGCCAGTGACTTGTTTTATGTCGCAGCCAGGGTTGTGCGAGGTTCTGGAGCCCGGCCCTCTGAAAGCTGGATTCTTAAGGGGCCTCCTGGCAGGAAGCCACTCTGACCTCCTACTCTTCATCTGGCCCACCGCTCAGTGTGGCCAGGTGTGATTCTCATCAGGGAAAGGGGAACATGGCGAGGGCACTCCCTTATGACCCCCATCCTGACCCCAGCTCTGGGAGCCTGTGTTGCCATGGCAGGTGAGGAAACAGAGGCCCGAGAAGGGAAGATTGCACAGCCCAGGTTCCCCATCTGCTGCTGCAGGAGCTGGAGGAAGGAGCAGCCCGTCTGCCTGGAGAGCACAGTTCCCTTCAGGGAGACAGGCGGCAGGGAGGCGGGGCTCCCCCCGGGCCTCTGTGCATGGGCGTGCATGGCTGTGCTCCTGGGCTCAGGCTCCCGGCGTGGCCCGGATGTCTGTGTTTGTCCACACGCACGTGACAGGGCCTCTGCGTGTGGCTCCGTGTGTGCCCACAAGCATGTGTGCAGGGTGAGGCCTGAGGCCGTCCAGCTCCCCGCCGGATGGAGTGGCCCGGCCTCTGCACGCTACCTCTTAGGGACCTCGCTTCCTGGCTGATGCTCAGAGGGCCTCTGGGAGTCCACAGTGAAAACTGCTGCCTCACCAGCCACTGCACCCTTCCCTGTGGCCCCTGGGGGCGACCCAATGAGAAGAAGGGGGAAGGTGTCCAGAACCAGAGAAGCTCTATTAAAATTCCACTTGGAGGTCATTCTGCGTGCTGTCGCCCCTTCAGGGGCAGGACGCTCACTCTTTTTTAGGCAGGACTTGATTGTTAAACCTCAGGAACACGATTAGGGAGCCCCTCAGAAAACCACCGTCGTCCTCCTCCTGGTGGCTCCTGCCGGCCATGCTCATTCTGGGTGGCCCTGTCCTGGGCCTTAGCTGACTGGAGGGCTGGGCATCTAATCCCGCCTGGGCCACTCTGGTTCTCTCTGGGAGATTTGGACCAGAACAGAAGAGAGTCAGAGAGAAAGACAGGCAGAGAGAGGGCTGCTGCCTCCGTTCTGGCCTTGCTGGGCCCTGCCCGGGGCTCCTCCCTTCTCTGGGAAGCGGTGCCAGGGGCTCGGGACGTGCCCCCAAAGGGGATTGTCTAAGACGGTGGAGAGGAGCTGGCCCTGCCCCCCGGAGCCATGGAGACAGTTCTGGGGCCCCTGGGGCCTCTTGTCTGGAAGATGCTGGAGGATGCACTGTGCTGAGAACCAGTCAGTACTGTAAAGAGAAGGACACCCCTGACTGAGTGGGGGTGCCTGGGGCGGTCCTCCCCCCCCCCCCCCCCGCCCAGCTTCTTCTCCTCTGTCAGGGGTTTGTGGAATCCAGCCCCGACCTCCCCGCCGCAGCCCCACCCGAGACGTCCGCCACACAGCTCTGCATCTTCTCTGCGTTAACCAAATCTTTAAACACTTGTATGTTTAGCTATGAGTACCAACCAGGAGCGGGGGTTGGGGTGGGGGGAAGGGAGCCGCCATGAGGCAGGATAGCTCCAAGGACAGCAGCCTGGCACATCTGTCACGACCGAGAACCGAGGTCCAGGGGCATCAGGTGGGCCCCACTGCATCCACTTCAGGCCTTTGCACCGACGCCTCTGCAGGATCTTTCCAGAGCTTCAAGTCTCTCCCTCAGAGGAGCCGTGAGCTCCCTTCTTGCTGTGGGAGGCCCTGCCCCCTTCATCCTCTGCTGCATCACCTGTTTATTTCCTTCCTTCAACTCATCGTGGTTGATCATGATTTTCACTTCTTTTCTGTGGGCTGTTTCTCCCACCAGACTGTAGGTTCCTTGAGGGCAGGGACCCTGTTGGCCTTGTTTAGAATTCTGTCCTAGCGCCTGGCAGCTAGATGCTGGATGAATAAGAGAAGTGACAAGTGAATGAATGAATGAATGAACATGTTGTCCGGTCGATCCTCCTCTGAAGCATCTCTCCAGTTGGTGACCTTGGGTCCCTTCTGCTCCGGTCGAAGCCCCGGGTAGACCTCCCCTTCTGCGGGGCTTCGGCTGCCTTCTTCCCGTCCCACCACCCGCCCTCCTGGCCCCGGCAGCCGTGAACCTGGCAGGACAAGCATCCGGCAGCACCCTGGCCCGTGGCCCTTCCCGGGATTTGATGATGCCGACCTGCAGGCCTGCCCTGCTCTGGGCCTGGGTGCTCCCTGCAGCCTTCCCCCGGCACCTCCCCAGGCTGACCAGTCCCTCCTCTACGTCCCTGCTCCGCTCCTTCACGCCCTGCTTCATGTCACCTCCCCACTCCTAATCAGTCTCCCGTGTTTGTTCTTCTTTCCCCTCATGGCACTTAGCACAGTTTGCAATAACACGTCTGTTGGTCATTATTACTGAGTTTCTCTCTCTCACTAGCCTGCAAGCCCACGAGGGCCCCGGCCGTGAGGGTGGCTAGCATATCCCAGTGCCACACCTTTAAGGCTTCTTGAAGGAGTGAATGAACTTGTGCAAGGTCACCAAACCGCTCGCTAAGCGCTGTGTCAGGATCTGAACCCAGGACGCTCTCGCCCTGGAGTCATTGCCGTTACCACCTGCCCTGCTGTGTTTAATATATTTTTATTGAACGTGTGAACTGTAAGAAGCATCCTTTGGGGACACCTGGAGTGGCCCATCTGTTTTTCGTCTTTCCCGAGACCTTTCCCCTTGGATGGAGGGTGACTGAGAAGGTGGCTTGGCCACCGTCCAGAATGGAGGGCGCCCAGGGCAGGCGTGTGCAGGCAGTGTCGAGGCCGGACCCTCCAGGGCAGCTGTGGTAAGCGGAGCTGGCCAGCTCTGCCTGCTTGCCCAGTGTCTCCTCTTTCCCCTCCTAGGCTCTGCCCGAGCCTCCTCTGCACAGCCACCACTTTTCAGATAACCGGGAGGGGGTGGCCTGCTTGCTTGGCTGCCCTCCGGCGTCTGCCTTCCCCTAGGCTGTGGAGTCCCACTTTCCCCAGCCCCACCAGGACGAGCTCAGGGAGCTGGGCCAGTGCAAGGGCTTCAGGTTTCTGCCCTGCTCTGCCCCTTAGCCTGGTGGCCCTAGGCAAGGCCCTTTACCTCCCAAACCTCAGTTTCCTCCTCCGTACAATGGGCCCAGTGTTACCTCCTCCAGGCTGCTCAGGGGAGAAGATGAAAGAATGCACACAAAGCTCAGGACAGGGCCCAGCCATCGAAGGTTTTCATGACTGCCGGCTCCGAACTGGCCCAGGTGCCAGGCCCTGGCTGGGTGTTAGGGCTGGAGGCTCCAGCAGTTCCCTAACGGAGGACCTGCTCCCGTGTATATTGAAATGGGTTTGTTTCCACAGGAAGGAAAACCGCCCCCAGCTCACCAGCGGTGCTCTGAGCAGTGGCGAGCTGTCCCCGTTTCCCCGGACAGGACCCGTTTAGGACTGTAATGCAGGTGCAGTTATAAGTAGGCCTCTTACTCTTTAAACTGTCCCCGACTGGATGATAAATATGGTCGCCCAGCTCTGAGGGACAAGAGTGTGTCTGGCTTCAAAGAGAATTTTATGTTCTCTGGTGCTCTTCTGTATTTCCCAAATTGTCTAAAAGGAGCATGAATGGCTCCTAAGAAAAATAACACGTGAGAGAAACAAACGTTTCCCTCCTCCTAGATCTGCCCGGGAACCAGGTGTCTTTGTGGTATGAAGCCTGACACCTCGAGCCAGCCCAAATCTGCCCCTCTGGAGGGCTGTATCCTGAGGGCTCCCCAGGCCCTCAGACTCGTTTTCCCTCCTGGCTGGCTCTCCCAGGGTCTGAGCGGATTTTCCACGTTGGCTGCTCAGGGCCTGGATTTTAGCTGCCAACAGCCCCCAAGACAGACACACACACACACACACACACCCTTTCTGGACCCTTCCACTTCCAGCCCCTGCTCTGTGTCCCAGACTCTGGTTCTGGAGGCCACCACCTCTCTTTGGGTGACATTTAACAAGCCTGGAGAGGAGGTAGGGCCCCCCGCCCCCGCCCCGTGCCTTTGCCAGAGACAGGAATGAGAATCTTAATGAGGTTTTATTTTTAATAAAGGTTAATAAAGTTTAATTAAATTAAATTAATAAAGTCCAATATTTGCCAAGCTGAGCACCAGGCCTGGGTATGCTGGGAGGCTCTGGGGATTAAGCTCTGTGTTTGTGCTTCCTCCCAGTGGGGGATGAGGGGTGCTGGGGCCAGCTGGAGGGATGGGGCCTCGGGAGGCAACACCCAGTTTAGCCGCATGGTGGGCTCTCTGCCACCCCCACTAGCCTGGGGGGTGCTGGGGAGAGGGGGATGGCCCAGGCCTGGGAATATTGTCCCCCCAGAGTCCAGGTTCCTCCCAATCCCCCCTCCATCTCCCAGACGGTGTCTCGGCCCCTTATTCCAGCACTCAAGGCCTGCAGAGTCTTCTGTGTGCTGGGCCCTGCCCTGAGATGTTCATGGAGTATTTCATTTAACCCACCTCCCTCCCCCACAGCAGCCTAGAGGAGGTGGGGAATACTGCGCCCATTCTACAGAGAGGGAAACTGAGGCTTGGGTGGTGAGGGAACCCAGTGACTGAGCAGAAACAGGCTGACTCTTCCTCCCTCTGTGCCATCATTGCACAAGCTGAGCCCTCAGCCTAGAATGTCCTTTCCCCTGCCCTCCGCACACCCCCTCCTTCCAGGGCAGTGTGTGTGTCTTCATGTCTGCCAGGCCCTCCAGGGGCCACAGGAGAGGCCTGTGGTTTTATACAGTTTATCTCATCTCACCCCGTCCTCCAGGAGGAAGGTCTGTTATTAAAATTCCCATTTTGGAGATATGGAAACGGCGCAGAGAGGCAAACTCACAAGTCCAAGGCCTGGAGGCAGGGGCGGGGAGGGCTTGAGGAGGATGTGAAATTCTCTATCGCCTGTCTTTCTCGAGCTAGTGTGGCTCAGTGCCCTGTGCTGGGACTGGGGCTCTGCCACTCGCTTCGGCCAGTCTTGCCTTTGAGCGGGGACTTGACTTGGACCCGGGGTGCCCAGGAATGATTGTGGGAATTGAGGTAAATGGTCAAGGATAAGAGGACAGGGAGGGCAGCTGCATTCCTAGGTCTGAGTAGAGGTGGTGTCATTGTCTTGGAACATATGTCTCATGTTAGGGCTCAGTCCAGTAAGAGACCTTTCTCCTCCCAGGGACTGGGGAGAGAGGGGCACCCCTGAGTGGCCAGGGTGCTGTAACCTGAGGAGGGGGACAGCAGTGTAACTTTACCCAGCCTGTATATGTCACATGCCATGTGGGTTACATGGGGTCTCTCCCTGAATCGTCACAAAAGCCCTTGGAGGGAAGGACTATTATTATCCCCATTTTATGGATGAAAAAACTGAGGGTCAGAGTGGCACAGTGACTTGCTCAAGAACCTGGAATTACCCCTTTCTTCCAACACTCTATCTCCAACTCAGGCACCAGAAGAACATCTGCCAGTGTTCTCTGACTGGCTCCTGCTCCAGGAGGGCAAGGGGCAAAGGGCATGGCTTCCAGGGCCAGCTGGCATGTGGCCCAGTGGCAGAAACCCCGTGTGGAGCCTCTGGAGCCAGCTCCAGTGGGCAGCCCTGCCTGATAGACCGCGTGAAAGATGGTGAAATATTATAACAAAGGCATTGATTTTCCTATCTCTGCTTTATGCATTTTATTAGCCAAACACTTTACTGTGTAACCACTCAGCGCCACGCTGGCTGGCGATGAATCTGAAACGCTGGGGCACGTAAAACGGAATTGACCACATTGCTTGTGCGCCAACAACAAATAACAGGCAAAAGTGTAATAAAATGAATAGCACCCGGCAATGGCCATAAAGAAGTATTACCCAAGGGACCCAGGAATTTCCTGGGCTGTGAAGTAGCTGCACGAGGGGTCGTAGCACTGGAATGATGGCAATTTTGATCTCTGCAGATTTGGCCAGAGCAGAGGCTCCTTCATGCTGGTGCTGGCTTTGGCCACATCAGACTGAGATGGCCTCTGCTGGCCGAGTCCTTTTTCATGTGGGCTGTGAGAGATGTGAACTGCAATGGTTTGAAGCCAGACCCCAGAGTCAGAGGCTGGATTTAGAGTCCATGCTCTTGGGCTGTGTGACTTATGCAAATCACTGACCCTCTCTGTGCCTGCCTCCGTGTGTAGATTGGTGAGAGCAGGTCCTTCCTGAGGTTCAAGTCATAATTGCTTATAAATGGTAGCTGGGTTATTATGCTCCTTATTGTTAGAGAAGAAAGAAGTCCTTCCTGCATGACTCTCTGGTGCTCAGCCAGCTGGATCGGAGGCAGGAGGATGGCTGAGATGAGCTCCTCTCCCGCAGAACCGATGGCCCGGGTCTGGTCAGCCGGGCCCTCCATCCCCAGGGTCTCACTCGGGTGCCCCTAAATCCTTGCTAGTGACCGTGCTTAATGGACAGCAACGCCCCAGGGGCAGGAGAAGAAGACGCGCCTGGAATCTGTATATGGATTCCTCCATCTCCCGGGCTCTAAGCTGTGTGACAACAGCTGGTAGGTGGCGCGGCATGTTTGTGATGGCAGGGAGGCTGGGGGAGGCCGGCGCTCTCGTGGGGACCTCCCAGGGGGAGGACACTGGCTTCATTATTATGGTTGCTGGGCCTGACACGGAGCAGGGGCAAGTGCCCCCCACCCTGGGAGCACCCATCCTCTCCCAGTCCTGTCCCTCTTGCTGGCCTTGGGGTGGGCTGGGCAGCGGGAGGGCCTGGCCTGGCGCACAGAAGACATTGAATGGAGGAACCACTAGTCCAACGGGTGCCCCCACGCTCAGCCCAGCTCTGGGGGTACTTCACTGCCCACTGCCTCGTTTCTCGTGGCCCCTTTATGGGTGAGGCGACGGGTTCAGAGAGAGGTTCGAGTTTTCCTCCCGTGGTGGCCCTCAGAATTCAGGGGGCATCGGTAGGCGTGGGCCAAAAGCAAACGATCTGGGCTCCCCCTGTGGAGCTGGCTGTCTCTTCCAGGGACGATTTTCATTTTAATAAACCCTCCGAGAGATTCTGACCCAGGGGACTGAGATAAGAGCTTAAAAACACCATTTTAGGGGCTCCCAGGTCAGGAGTTCTTGCGACCACCCCGCCTTCTCAGGGGCTGCAGGGGCAGCAGGAGGCGCCCCCTTTCCTGGTGCTGTGCTGGTCGCTCTCCTTGCGCAGGTGTCTGCCGGATCCCCCCTCCTCCCCCGAGAGTCAGGGTCCATAAGCCCAGGTGGCAGGAGCGGGTGGGGAGCAGTGGTAGGAGCAGGCGGAGGAGCTCCAGGTTGGGACAAGATGGCCCTGATTTCACAGCCCAGTTCTATGTTTCCATTAGTTACTTGGCTTCTCTGAGCCTCAGTTGTCTTGCCTGAAAAATGGGGAGAATGACAACCCCTTCAAAGGGCTGTTTCAGCCGAGGGCAGTGTGAGGACCTGGAATTCAACCCAGGGCTGTTGTCAAGCCTACAGCTCCCCTCCCTAAGGCGAGGCCCAGGCTTCTGAGATAATTCTGGAAGGATTCTGGAGAGTGTCTGAACCAGGCTTGAGCTCAGATTTCACTGACGCCAGACACCATGTTCTCAAGCCCAGGCGCCTCTAACTTGGGACCCAGCAATGGACAAGGCAGGCCTCGGCTTTGTTTTTTATTTTTATTTTTGGCTGTGCTGTGCAGCTTGCAGGATCCTAGTTCCCCCACCAGGGATTGAACTCGGCAGTGGAAGCACGGAGTCCTAACTGCTGGACTGCCAGGGAATTCCCCAGGCCTGGGCTCTGACCTCTTGGGGCTTCAGTCTGACGGAGGAGACACACTTTGCCATCAAACAGGCCATCTCAAAACAGTGCTGAGCTGTGATGGGGGAGGCTGGGAGGCTGTGGGACCCCAGGGTGGGGGGGCCCTGGCCAAATCTTAGGGCAATCAGGGAAGGCTTCCTGGAGGAAGAGGCATTGTAGGTGAGATTTTAAGGGTTAGGCCAGGCAAGAAAGTGTGGCAAGAAGATTAAGGCTGAGGGCACAGGGGTGTGAAGACCTGGAGGCGAGAGTTTGGGGAACTCTCCATTGCCTGAGGTGCAGTGTGTCGGGGGGCTGCTGTGGGTGAGGCAGGAGAGGACGGCTGAGGCCACTCCAGGCAAGGCCACAGAAAAGCAGGGCCACAGGCCCACGTTTTGTGGCTCAGTATTTCTCTGAACCCTGTGACCCACCTGGCTGAGACTCAGTAGGTTTTGATTGTGCCATTTTTTCTTATTTTGTGATTTTTTTTCTTAAAGGTAATTTTAACTTCCTGAATGCACCCTCCCCTTGCCCTCCCCAAGCCTAGAGTGAATGCACAGACCTACTCTGTCAACTGGGGGAAGAAAAGAGCTTGGTTATTACACAGTAACTACTGTGGAATTACCTGATTGTTTATATTTTTCTTGCTACGTAATTGTGTTTGGCCTTAGCCTGTAAATTGGGCCATGATTACTTTATAATTTATAGTTTTTATATCTTATAACAAGTTAGTGTCTAAATCACACACCCCCATGTAAATACTTTAAAATTATTCAGTAATTACTTATTTACATTATAATTAAAAATAAGTAATTAGCATACATTTACAAAGGATTTACATACTTATTTCTGAATATCAGTTCTTGGTGGTGCTGGTGAAATCTTTTGCTGATAGTAAAAAGAAGGCATGGAAAGGAAAAGCTTCTCCAAGTTGGAAAAGGGGATGTGGCTTTGGGGTCTCCTGACTTCTCAGAGCCCAGCTCGGGTGGGGCGAGGAGAGTGTGGCGGGAGGGGAAAACCTAAAAATGTTCTTCTGGTCAAATGAGGGCTTTGGGGGTGAAGGATTAGACCCTCTTATCCTTGAGAATAAAAATGGGCTTCATTGGCAGAAAGAGGAAGTCGAGGCAGACAGGCAGACGTACTTCCTGAAGATCCATTGAGGAAGATGACAGAAACGGGGCTCAGACTTGGAAGACCTCCCTGCACCCTGTCTGTCTTGACCCTGACCTCCTTCCAAAATAATGACTCCAATGTCAGTACTGAGAGCAGTTTCCATTGGGTATGAGCTTGACAAACATTGTCTCAATCCTCACTGCAAGGTGTTTTATTAACTCCCATTTAGTAGGTGGAAAAATAAAGGCGCAACGCAATGAATTAACTCACCTAGACCTCTGGGTCCACAGAGCCTAAAGTGGTGGGATCAGAAGGCTGGGAGTGGTGGTGAGCTGCCCACCTCTACCCCTCGGTTCCCAGACCCAGGTGTTCTACCTGTTGGGGACACTGCACCAAACAATGGCTGTTGGTTCAAGGTGTACCCAGCATCCTCAAGCACAGTACTCCTGTCTCACAGGTGGCTTGTCCAAGATGGCAGCTCATCTAGGCACACCTACCCGTCCCTAGGGACACCAGGTTCTATCCCATTCCTCAGAACACCTTGTTGGCTGCCCCTTTGTCCCACGGCTGTTAGGCTCGCAGCTTGTAGAAGGTGTGATGTTTGGCAGGACTCGTGGGTCCCACGGTCAAGGGCACCTCCTTTGCCGTAAAGCAGGTCGTTCGGTCTGAGGCTGTGTTACTGAGAATCCCAGGACAACAGATCAAGATGCTCTGTGAAGCTTGGAAGAGTGGTGCTGGGATGTAAAATTCACACCTGGGGTGCAGGTCAGCCCAGTCAGGGTGATTTGTTGCCCTTGTCAGGATGGTCTGATACAGGCAACTGGCCACATCAAAGAATGGTGCTCTACTGGGTACTCTCTGTCCATCTCTGTTGCTGGCAGGTCTGATGTTCAGCATTCAGCTAGGTCAGCCCATGCTTTGGGGTCCACGCAGAGACCCCATCCCTGCCATTATGGCAGCTCCATTCATGGGTCTTGCACAGATGGAGGGGGGCTGAGGATAGAGACTGGCTGACACCTGCTGGCCAGATCATCCTGTCCATGTGGTTGTCCAGTGTCTTCCTGCAGTGGGTGTCCTCTGGTGGCCTTCACATGGGATGCAGAGATCCTTACATTTGGTGCCTGTTCCCATAGGTCCGTCCACATACCTCTTCCCCAAACCTGTGAATTAAATAGAAATTTGATGGTGACCGTGGCCCCTGCATCTTTCGAGACTTTGAAGTGGCACTCGCTGATCTCTGTCTTCTCCCCTGGGAAGAAATTATTTTTGATTTTCATCGTGGCTGGGGGCGTGGGTGTGGCACTTCCAGGGCCGCCTTCTTGTTCTTTCCTCCATCATTAGCTCTTACTCTGCAGATCAAGGTGCCGATATTCCACCAACTGCTAAATATGTCCACTAAATACGTCCACTCCAATGATACATTTGAGAACTGATGAAGTGATCTTTGAGTGACCTGTGTGGGGGGAGGGCCCCCTGTGGAATGACCTCGGCTAGGATTCCATTTGTGACCTACCCCTTCCCCGATATGTCCCTACTTTAACAGGGAGACTGCTGGCTCATTGGGGTCCTGGGTACAAGTATCCCCTTGGGTCCTCTATCCACCAGCCCTGAGGATTTCCTTTCCCCAGTTCCTTTACAGTTACTCGACTAAGTGGCTGTATGTAAGTCCCTTTGGGGGAAGGACTGGGCAGTCAACACGGTACACGCTTGCTGTGGTGTTGCAGGATTCTCCTCCTGGGCAAAGGATTGCGATTTCCCATTCTTGTTCTTTTTTGATTACTTAGAGTAAGGAACAGCCCTGTTGGCCGCCCATCCATTTCACCCTAGGAACACCAGGTTCTATCCCATCCCTGGGAACACCCTTGTTGGCTGTCCATCTACCCCAACCGTAGGGACACAGGGACCTTCTGGTTCCCCAACTCCCTTTCTCCTGGGAGCTCACCCTCAATAAACCACGTGACGCTGAATCCCTGTCTTGGTCTTGACTTCAGTGGAGCCCAATCTAAGACGGCACGGGCATAGTGGAGAAGCTCGGTGGTGGAGTGGTTAGAGGGGTGCCAGGAGGCAGACCTTCAGGATGGGATTCTTGAGCTGCAGGCGACCATTGCAACCTTGCTGCCCACTATGGTGATTATGCCCGTGTACTCAGGTGTGTGACCTTGGGTAAGCCAATTCATCTTTCAGAATTTCCTCATGGAAAAATGGAGGATGAAGAAAATCATACCTGCCTCACAGAGTTGTTGGGAGCATTGGATTAACTGATGCCTTTAAAGTGCTTGCAGGACTTCCCTGGCGGTCCAGTGGTTAAGACTTCACCTTCCAATGCAGGGGGTGTGGGTTCAATCCCCGGTCGGGGAGCCACACGCCTTATGGCTAAAAAACCAAAACATAAAACAGAAGCAGTAGTGTAACAAATTCAATAAAGACTTTAAAAGTGGTCCACATAAAAAAAATCTTTAAAAAAAAATAATAAAGTGCTTAGAAAGGTACCTGATACTACATCTTAAATGCTCAATGCATATCAAGCCTTCCTAGTCTGGGTCTAGATCAAGACCCTCATCCCTGCCCCACCAACAGGCAGGAGCCCAAGACTATATGGGTGAGAAGGGACCAAGATCCTAGCCTCTGCTCCCCAAGAGTCTCAGCTGGGGAGGCATTTCAGGATGAACCAGAGAGCTGAGCGACGCAACCAGGTCCCTGAAATGCAGTGACCCTGAGGAAAGGGAGGACCTAGCCTCTGACTCCAAAGCAACACAAAGGACTCACTGCAGCCTTGGGGAAGAGCTGGTTGGGCACAGCTTGTGGCTGTTAGAAGCTCCTCTGGTCTCAGCCAGCGTGACATGGTGTTATGCTTTGGGGGACAGTGGATGAGCCTGGGTGTGAGAAGGAAAAGGACCTCTTACCTGGGTGCCTATTTGGCTGAATCAGAGACCTGAAGCATCAGCAAGAGCCACTGAACCATCAAGGCAAGCAGAGTTACCAAGCTGTGCAGTTCCAGTCTTCAACAGCACCACCGTGTGGCCAAGAGAAGCAGTCACAGTTGACACTGTCAGATTGGTATTCCTTTCTGCATATTGGGCTATTCTAAAGGGATCATAGATCTGTGTGTGTGTGTGTGTGTGTGTGTGTGTTTGTGTATGGCAGAAAAATCCTTCAAGAGGAAGAGGCTGAATGTTTTACTAATAGGTCATGTGGAAACTCAAATTATTAATGGGAAGGATAAAAGAGATTTGATCTTACTTGCCACTGAATTAACAAAAGCAATTCATACTGATTTCCTGTGTGTGCCTGTCTGTGTCATATGGGGTATATGGTAGGTATGTATGATTGTGTGTGTGTCTCTTCTGAATAGGGATGTGTTCCTGAATCCAGAGTGAATTGCACAATGAGAAAGCTGAACGGGACTTTGAGGATTATCTAATTGAACTTCTGGTGGTGTTCGTGGACTAAACGTCAGAAAAGATGAGAAACTCATCCGAGGTCACATACCAAGTTGTTAGCAGAGCTGTATTGAAATCTAGGGGCATACTGACTTTATGTTTGGGGCATTTTCTTTCATCACTATTAAAAAAGAAACTTTTGGGCTTCCCTGGTGGTGCAGTGGTTGAGTCCACCTGCCAATGCAGGGGACACGGGTTCATGCCCCGGTCCGGGAAGATCCCACATGCCGCGGAACGGCTGGGCCCGTGAGCCATGGTCGCTGAGCCTGCGCGTCCGGAGCCTGTGCTCCGCAACGGGAGAGGCCACAACAGTGAGAGGCCCACGTACCTCAAAAAAAAAAGAAACTTTTTAGAAGAGTTGCAAAGATATTTCAGAGAGTTTCCGTACACCCTCCCGTCAGCTTACTGTAATGTTAATACAGTTAATACATAACTACAGTGCATTTACTAGAACTTAGACATTAACGTTGGTACAGTACTATGACTAAACTAGAGGCTTTATTTGGATTTGTCCAGTTTTTCCATGGGTGTCCTTTTTCTGTTCTAGGATCCAATCCAAGATACCACATTGCACTTAGTCACTGTCTCCTTAGTTTCTTCAAATCCGTGACAGTCTTTCCTTACTTTTCATGATCTTGACACTTTGGAATAGTAGTTCACCACTTATTTTTATGTCAGCCACTCTAGCCGTATAAACAAGCATGAATATGCCATCCATCATTTCCATGAAGACATTCAGATTTATAGATACAAGCACATCTCTACATACCTGTCTCCTTTAAGTGTTTTTGTGTGTGTGGGTGTATGTAAATATTTGGAGATACGAATGTTCACTGTGTTTATGTATTATAATTTTTATATTTGGGGAAGAAAATTGTCCTGGGATCCTGCCTCACTGGCAGCCACAGATTCTTAAGAAAGTTCTTATTCTTGAAGGGGCAAGCAGGGGTTTCTGGAGTGAGCTGGGGGTGGTGCCACGTCAGGGTGCGTGATGTCTGGGATTCTGCCCAAGCTGGGGGCATGGCGTCTCCCAGGATGGCAAGTGAGGTCCCAGGGCTGGAGGGTGGACAGAGGAGGGAGCTTGTCCCATGACCACTGGTCAAGTTTTTCACACCCTCAGTCAGAGCTCTGGGGTGCCCATGACCCCTTCACCCAGCAAGGGAGAAGGCAGCCTGTGGGAGTCGCCGGGGTGTGCATGTGGGGCTTGTCATACATGTCAACAAGCATAAATGAGCATGTGAGCCTCCCCGTGTCCACATGTGTAAATAAGTGACTCTAACCCTCACTGGTTGGGTGACTTTGAGCAAGTTACTTAGCCTGTTTGTGCCTCGATGCCCTCATTTTACAAATGCGGAGTGGGGGACTTCCCCGGTGGTCCAGCGGTAAAGAATCTACCTTCCATGGCAGGGGATGTGGGTTCAATCCCTGGTTGGGGAATTAAGATCCCACATGCCGTGGGGCAACTAAGCCCGCGCGCCACATCTACTGAGCTCGTGTGCCTCAACTAGAGAGCCCGCATGCCGCAAACCACAGAGCCCACGCGCGCTGGGGCCCGCGTGCCACAACTAGAGAGAAAACCCGCGTGCCACAACAAAAGATCCTGCGTGCCACAACTCAGACCCGAGGCAGCCAAAATAAATAAATAAATGAACAAACAAAAACAAAACAAATGCGGGCTGGTAGGATATCCGGGCTCCTGATATGCATGGGATCCCCTGCATTTCCCAGCCTTCTTTGCAGTTAGGAAGGCCCATGTGACTAGTTCTGGTCAATGACCAGGAGCAGAGTGGTACCTGTCACTTCAGGTTTGAGGCAATTAAGACCTCGTGGGCTTGTCACCACTTTCCTGCCCTGGTGACCTTATAGGCCACCTGTTCCATGTGGCACAGCGACAAGACAGAGGAAGGCCAGCGACCCACACTGGGCTTAATGTGAGTGAGAAAAATACACTTACTGTGATAAGCACTGAGATTAGGGGTTGCCTTGTTATTGCAGCACAGCCATGTAATCCTGACTAATAATAGTTACGCTCACCTCCTGGTAGGTGTGAGATAGTCATGAGGACTTTGCGAGTTAATGTGTTCATGGGATAGTAATGGAGCTGGCCTAATGGGGCTTCGTGAAGGTTCCACGAGCTGGGGCGTAGGTGATATTGAGTGGGTGTCCACAGATGCTCAGGAGATAATTATTGTTCTTACTGTTCCGTAATGAGACAGAGTTTCTGGTAAGTTTAATTTCCAGACCCCACTTGGAAAGGGCTTTTCCTCACGTGTAAGCATGACTTTGGCTACTCGAGCAAACGATATTTATTGTACCATCGATGTGATCCTCTGGCCGAGGGCTGCTGCGGGGGAAGTGGCAGACGGAGCCTGATGGGGGCCACAGGGGGCAGGGCCTGCAGGATCAGGCTGATAAGAGCTGCTCCCCCTCAGTCCTGACCACCGGCAGCTCCAGGGTGAAGAAGGGGTCTGTCTCCCAGGGTGTGCTGCCTGCAGGCTGGGGGCTGGAGCCACAGGAAGGTTCTGCTGGGGACACCCAGGACTGGTCTCGGATGACATAGGCATCTCTGTCGTTGTTAGCACGTCTACAGAGACCCTTCCGGGGACCAAGGCCTGAGCTGACAGCTTTATGAGCCTTTACTTAGATTCCACAGTGTCCCAGCAGACAGGTTCCTTTACTTTCCATCTTAAGGACAAGGAAACCCAGGCTCCGAGACAGGAAGGGGCTTGGCCGAGGTCGCAGAGCCAGAGCTGGCTGCAGAGTCCCCGCTCTCATCCACCACAGGCTATCCTGCTACTGCCCAGATGCAGCACACTAACGATGTCAAGCTGCCGGACAATCCCCTTGAGGAGGTGGTGAGGACAGTGACAGATGTGGCCGAGTTGAAGAAGCAGACTATGGAAAATCATGACAGTGCAAGAGCATTTTTATAACCAGAAGCATCTACGGATTTCCAGAGATCCATATGTATGTGAAAGCATAGAGAAAAATCTGGAAGGATGCACACCAGACTGGTGTTATCTCCAGGGAGGGACAGGGGAGAGGGTGGAGGGCCTAGGGAGATTTCATTTGAGATGCTTAAATTTCTGTTTTCGGTGAGAATGTGTTCGTATAGCGCCTGTGTAATTAAGAATTCAGTAAAAAAAATTTTAAAGGGTGAAAGTCAACAGACAACGCTCACAGGGGTGTCACAGTTTAGGTCGGCCTTTCTGCCACGTTCACCCGTCCTCACCCTCTCTGCTCTACCACACGTCCTATGTGTTAACGTTACGCGTTTTCTTGCCCTAGGCTTTTGCGCGTCAGTCCCTCTGTCTGGAACCTTCCCCCTCCCCACCTCCGTTTTCACCTGACTCCTTTTAGGTTTTAGGTCTTAAGCCTGGCATCAGCACCTCCGGGGTCCTTCCCATGACACCCCAGTATTGACAGGAGTCCCTTCTTCTAGCTTCGTGCATTTCCCCCACGATAGCTTTTATCAGCCTGTATAATCACCTCTTGCTTTCTCGTCTGTCTTCATCACTGGCTTACAAAGCCTGTGGGGTGGGAGTAGGGTTGGCCTCATCTGCTGCTTGGTCTCCAGCACCTGACACTTGGCAGGAACTCAACAGAGGTTTATTTGAATGAATGAGTGGGGGAAAGAACGAACATGTCAGGGGTGATCTAAACGGCACAGCTGTGGGTGGCATGATCACCTCCCTCTCTCTAGCCATCATATTTGTATGGATACAGTCTGAGGTGGCACTGGCTCACTGGTGGCTCTGCCTCGCCTGGGTCTCCATGGGCCGGGTTCCTTTGAATTAAAATCCACATCTTCCCCACTATACACTCCTTGAGGGAACCAAACACCTGTCTTTCGTCCTTGATCAAGTCTCTCGTTATGCGCAGTCCAGTGTTGACTTTCTCTCCTGGCTTCTTGTCCCTAGAAAATCTCATTTGTCTGTCTCCACGGGCTCTTCAAAGAGGCACTGGCAGCAATATAGAGTGAGTGTGGGTCGGGGGTAGGGAGTGAATGGTGAGAAGAGAGTGGATAGAGCTCATTAGAGCGTGGCCTCCTCAATTCCGAAGTCAATGTGCATTTGTGGCCTTGAGTGACCATGGCCACTGAGAAGGGGCCCCGTCTGGTTCCATGTTCAGCTGCCATGATCCTGGAGGAAGGACATGGCCAGAGGCTGGGGCCGATGCTCTGCACGTAGATGTCTCACGCGCCCCCATCTCTGACGGGTGTTGCAAACTCAGGGACGTCACAGATCCATTCCAGTCCCTCCCTGCCACCCAGCCTTCCCTAGAGCCAGGGAGCTGGGGACAGGAAATCACACACCAAGGCCCGATCTGATACCCGTAAGTTTGCTCAAGCTTATGTAAATCACACAAAAACTGACAAGTTTTCCTATTAAAAGATAATTGTAATCAGGGTGCTGGACGTGCGGCGTGGGGATGATTGGAGATAGACGGACAGCATGGAAAGATGGATTGTTTTAATTTGCACCAATTAAATTGAAGTTCATGGGATCATCTTCTTCAATCTTCATGAATACTTTATTTTCTGGCTGCTACGGAGCTATTAAAAAGAATGATTGAGGCACGCGGCAGGCCGGGTATATTTTATGAAATATCACCTTTAAAGAATTTGAGTGCGCCATTTTCATAATGAGTTTTCTAGTACCTAATCCTCTTCTCTGTTACTACATTTAAGAAGTGGATTGATCTGGGAAGTGCTGAGGGTGCAGGTAATGATACGTTTTGCCAGGCGCAGGCGGTGGTAATGGATCGCGTTCTGGCGAGGAGGATGATGGATGGGTGCCGGGAGGAGGTGTGTGCCGGAGTTCGGTGGTGGTGGGCCAGCTTGGGCGGGGACCCTGTGCTGAGTCAAGCTTTCATCCTTGCTCGGTGACTGTCTTGGCGAGGAAGGCCTGGAGTGCAGGCGAGGAGAGGAGCAAGGAGGTGGGGGTGAGCTGGGATGGGAAGGGCTCCAGGGCTCCAGGGCTCCAGGGCTCCAGGGCTCCAGGCTCCAGGCTCCAGGGCTCCAGGCTCCAGGCTCCAGGGCTCCAGGCTCCAGGGCTCCAGGGCTCCAGGGCTCCAGGGCTCCAGGGCTCCAGGGCTCCAGGCAGAGGCTCCAGGGCTCCAGGCTCCAGGGCTCCAGGGCTCCAGGGCTCCAGGCTCCAGGCTCCAGGGCTCCAGGGCTCCAGGGCCCCAGGGCCCCAGGGCTCCAGGGCCCCAGGGCCCCAGGGCTCCAGGCTCCAGGGCTCCAGGGCTCCAGGGCTCCAGGCAGAGGCTCCAGGGCTCCAGGGCTCCAGGGCTCCAGGCTCCAGGGCTCCAGGGCTCCAGGGCTCCAGGGCTCCAGGCTCCAGGGCTCCAGGGCTCCAGGGCTCCAGGCTCCAGGGCTCCAGGGCTCCAGGGCTCCAGGCTCCAGGGCTCCAGGGCTCCAGGGCTCCAGGCTCCAGGCTCCAGGGCTCCAGGGCTCCAGGCTCCAGGCTCCAGGCTCCAGGGCTCCAGGGCTCCAGGCTCCAGGCTCCAGGGCTCCAGGCTCCAGGGCTCCAGGCAGAGGCTGGAGTTGCTTGCGTCATCCTGAGCCAGTTTCTGATGCTCTGGTGTTCAGCTGAGGGTTTGGGTTCGGGGGAAAGGTGGAGGAAGTGGGGTCTCTGAGCCCATGAGGCCATTCATTCGTGGGGTCCAGAGAGCAGGACAGGCTCTGCAATGGCCCCAGCTGTGGGCCTGACCACTGCAACCTCACTCTTGACCTTGACCTCCTTCTAGATCTGCCTCCTATCACAGTGGTCTTGGGGTCTAGAGGGGAAAGGCAAATAGGGAAGTGGGTGGTGGGTTCGCCCTCAAAGGGCAGATGTGGGCCAAGGGGTTCCCGCCAGGATGAGTCCCGGGGTCCTTTAGCTGTGCGGTTGTGATGATGGGTGAGGCAAGGACTTAGCTGTGACCTAACAGGTCAGGTCAGAGGAACCCGACCCACAGTCATGGGTTTTGTTCCCTCATCTCGGGTGACGTCTCAGGGCGTTGGCCTGGCCCTGATCGGCCTGGCCCCTGGGAGCCCCAGTGGCTTCCTGAGGTCCCTCACCTTGGCCCTGGGAAGGGTGGGCACCCGGCAGGGGCGGCCTTGGGGAGCGAGCAGAGCGAGGGGCCCTGCCCCACCCCAGACCGGGTCTCCACTCTGCCACTTGGCTGGGCTCTCCTCCCCAAGCTTCAGCAGCAGCAGCCGTCATAATTAACCCTGCTAATTAATCAGGGCAGGATGGATTAATTGAGATCACAGGAGACTGGGAGAGCAGGTGCAGCTCCGGGGCTGACGGGATAACAAGCTCTCCGGACGCCCAGGGGGCCTGGCCCTGCCCGGGGAGCCCTGAGCTCGCTCAGTGGTGAACTGGGCCAGGCAGGGGCCCGAGGGACGCAGCCCTGCTGGGTGCCCTGGGCCTGCTCAGGCAGGCTTTGACAGGCTGAGGCTGGAAGGCTGGCGGGCAGACAGTCTCCATCACCCCCCTCTGCCGGGGGCCGGCCTGGTGGAAATGCAAGTTCCACCCACAGCCCGTGAGCCAGGAGGCCCCAGGCTGCTGGGGAAGCTGGAACAGAGCAGGGCCCGGGCCTGGCACCAAGTCTCCTGCTGCCCCAGAGGCCCCTGGAAAGGGGCCCAAGCTGGAGCCGAGACCCCCCCAGAGAGTGGCACCGCCTAAACCGTGGGAGGGAGAGCTCAGCGGGGTTCCGGGCAGACTTGTTCATTTTACATTTTACTAAGATCTCTCTAGCAGCTTCCATGTGGAGGAGAATTTGGAAGGTGCCCAAGTGGAGGTAGGGACCACACTGAGGAACCTGCGGCCATGGTCCTGCGGGAGAGGATGGTGGCTTGGACTAGGCGGTAGCAGCGGAGGAGCAGAGGACCCCCTGGGGTTGGAAGCTACAGAACTTGCTGGTGGATCACATGTGTTGGAGTGCGGGATGGAGATCAGGGGCCATTATTCTATTTCCAGGAGGCTCCTGTTGGGATGGGGACCGTGGAGCAGGTTTGGAGGACGGGAAGGTTTTGACATGTTCTGGGTTATGACCTCACCTGCCTTTTGGACTCAGTCACTGCTGCCTTGTCCCAACTCCCCTCAAACTGCCTTGGGCGGTACCCTCTCTTCCTTCCCTCTAGCTTGTCAGGCTCCCGGGACACTTGAGCCCCACGTGTGCGTAGGTCCCCGCTGGCTGGTCCTTCCTCCAGAGGACGGCTCATCCTCCAGAACCAGCTTGAGCTGCCCCCTCTCCAAGGAGCCTTCCCTGCTCCCAGGCTGCACGGACTTCCCTCCTCTGAGATCCCACCACCTTTGTTCATGCTGTTCCCTCTGCCAAATGCCCTTCCCTCCTTGAAACCAGACGAGTTCATACTTAGCCTTAAACGCAGAGCAATCCTCATCTCTCCCTCTTCATTTGTCTTGGTTCTGATAGCGTCTTTCTTGGAGCCCAGCTGTACTTTATATAACTCTCCGGCAGCCATGCATCTGCCTCCTTAAAGCTACTCCTGGAATAATTTTGGGAGTTGAAATTGCCAACACCATCAATTTGGTTTCAACCTTATTTAGGCATCGTGAACCATTTATTCCTTCAAAACAGGGTTTCTCAACCTCAGCACTACTGACATTTGGAGCGGATCATTCTTTGTTGTGGACGGTTGCCTTGTACGTTGTAGATGTTTAACAGCATCCCTGGCCTCTACCCACTAGATGCCACTAGCTACCCCAGTTGTGACAATCAAAAATGTCTCTAGACATTACCAAGTGTCCCCTGGGGACGAGGAGCAATATCGTCCCCAGTCGAAAGCTACTGCTTTCAAGAGAAATAAGAAACACTAGAAAAGCAAATGAGGAGTGAGAATCCCAAACCCTGGGCTATGGACTGGCAGGCCTAATGCTACTTTGGGGTGTGAGTTTTGAGAATATTAACATGTAGTGCTTCCTCAGTACAGAGGCTCTCAACTTTTGTACAAATATGTTCTTAAAAGCACACACGCCAAGAGACACATTTGAGAATGCCCAGAGCGATGCTGTCCAGGTTAATCCCCACACTGGACTGAATGCCTGTTTGTAATAGGATGAATGAAAAAATATGGATATTCACTCAGGGGACACTGTGTAGCGTGGTGTGCTGTACATGCAGCATCCGGAATGAACGTCACGTGTGAGAGAAGCAGCTGGACCCCAGCGATGCAGCCTCTGTGAGTCCGTTTATGGAAACCTCTACGGCACTGGAAGGCAGGATGGTGGCTACCCTTGGTGTTCACCAGTCCTCAAAGGGTGGGGATGTGCTTCTCAATCGACGTCTGTCTCAGTGCTGGTTTCCTGGCCGTGTTGACTCTGTTCAAACTCTTTGAGCTGAACACGTAAGATCTGTGCATTTTTTCCATATGCGTGTTATGCCGAAATAGAAAGTAGACCGAAAAAATAATGCTACCTTAAAAGCAAACAAAAGTCTACCATATGACCCAGCAATTTCACTCCTGGGTATATATCCAAAAACAACAAAAATACTAATTCGAAAGATACATGCACCCCAATATTCATAGCAGCACTATTTACAGTACCCAAGACAGGGAAGCAACCTAAATGTCCATCAACAGATAAATGGATAAAGAAGGTGTGGCGCGCACGCGCACACACACACACACACACACACACACACACAATGGAATACTACTCAGCCATAAAAAAGGATGGAATCTTGCCATTTGCAGCAACATGGATGGACTTGAAGGTATTAGGCTAAGTGAAATAAGTCAGCCAGAGAAAGACTAATACTGTATAATGTCACATGTGGAATCTAAAAAATACAACAAACTAGTGAATATAACAAAAAAGAAACAGACTCACAGATACAGAGAACAAACTAGTGGTTACGAGTGGGGAGAGGGAAGGAAGGAGGGGCAACATAAGGTTAGGAGAGTAAGAGGTACAAACTACTAGGTATAAAATAAGCTACAAGGATATATTGTACAACACGGGAAATATAGCCAATATTGTATAATATCTATAAATGGAGCATAACCTTTACAAATTGTGAATCACTGCATTGTACACCTGTAACTTATATAATATTTTACAGCACCTATACTTAAAAAAACAGTCTCACATGTGAAGGTTGAACCTTTTAAGGAAAACAGTTCAGCTTGCTGAAAACTAACAAATGTCATGAAATCCTAAATTGCGCTTACCTTTTACACGCAACCTCTTATGTTGCATTTCCAGAATTTTGTTCTTATCCTTTATTTTTGTTTCTTTGCCTTCATGATTGATGCCTGACGTCAGACTCTATGCTGGGGTGGCTGATGGACCACTTTGACAGTCTGGGATCTTCACCTGTGTCTCAAATGCATGACATATTTCTTCCCCCTAGGTTGGCACACTCATTAAAAAATATTAAGACTTGTGCTAAATAAAAATTTACAAGGGAAAAATGCAAAAAAAAAAAAGATCATGAGCTTGCAAGGGTTTGGACCTATGTTTCGTATTTTTCCTGGTAAAATGCAGGGAACTTTGAGGGACATCAGATCAAGCTGGGACCCCTGAGCTGAGGGTTGCAAGTGTCCCCAGTCAGGTGATGTACCAAGTTGGAATGATGAGTTGGGTAAAATGCAGTTAAAAACAAAAAAGTTATACAAGGGGATGTTTTGAAAATACAAATTAGAAAAATTGAACAGTTTACATCCTCCAAACCATGGGTCTTATTTACTGGGGTTGGACATCTAACAGCCCCAGACATGTTGTGACACCTCCCGTCTAGTAAACAAACCCTCCTGGGGCCCTTGTTCTCCCACTAACACCCACTTCCCTGCTCCCTTGAAGCAAAGTGCCGGGAGAGTTGTCTTCACTCTCTGCTGCCTCCAGCCCAGGTCTCTCCTCTACTCTCTGCTCACAGGCTGTCCAGCCCTGCCCTGAAACCTGCGACCTGCCACCAGTGAGCAGCAAATGCCTTCATTAGCAAATGCCTTCATTTGCATTTGATGCGCTTGGCTACACGTTCCTCCTCAAAGCCTTCTCTTCAGTTCGCTTCCGGCATGCCTCTCTCCTAGTTTTTCTTCGTCTCACTGGCTGTTCTTTTCCAGGATCCTTTACTGGCTCCTTCTCGGGTGTCAGTGAGCCCGGCAGCCACATCCTAGGAGCCCTTGTCTTCTCTGGCTCCTGGGCGATCGGGTCCAGGCTCAGGGCTAAGACCCCCGGCTAAGACACGCCTCTGCTCAGACCAGTGTGTCGACCTTGTAGCTGAGCCCTGACCCCACCCTCGCCTCCCTACCGTCTTGTGTCCACTTGGCAACCAGGGATCTTTCTAAACTTTTGTCAGGTCGCTTCTCAGCTCAAACCTTCCAATCCCAACAAAATCCAAATCCCTGCCGCATCCTACTAGCCTCTCGTGATCCAGCCTACCTGTTTCTCCACCCCATCTCCTCCATCTAGCGGGCTGAGGGCTGCCTCAGGGCCTTTGCACCAGCTGATCCCTGCTTCCTCTCTCAGAACCAGCTCCTTAGAGCCTTCCCTGGACACTGGTCCTGAAGGCTCTGACCCAACACCCTTCATCTCCTTTCCCTCTATTGTTATTATTTGCTTCCTCGGTCTTCAGAACCCTAAGTACAGCATCACATCACGTGTTATATATGTTTTGGGTTAATCATGTGTCTGCCTCACTAGAATATAACCTCCCCAGAGCAGATGGCTTTGCCAGTCTTGTTCTAGTAGAGGGTTGGACCTAGTAGGTCCTGCCCCATTTCGGAGGCAGGCTGAGCTGGCTTTGAGTCCTGTTTTGCCATGACCAACTGTGCTCTTGGACACGAAATGTAGCTCCTCTCAGCCTCAGTTTCCTGCAAAGTGGTGTTGAGAATAGAACTTGCAAGTGGAGACGTGGTGAGGTGGACTCAGTGGGGGAGAGACTCACCAGCGCTACAAGCAGCCATGGAATAACCCAGTGTGTAAAGAGTGAACGATGTGTCTGGAAACTGATGGATTCGAGGGAGGAGGGGAGGGAGGGAAGGGCACCAGGACGACCTTGATTGGGTACCGCCTATGTGCCAGGGGCTTGGTGTGCAGCGTCTCTCTGGATCCTCACAATAATGCTGTGGGGTGGATATCAACTTTATACCCATCTGACAGCTAAGGAAACACCTCAGAGAGGCTAAGGAACTTGCCTTAGGTCACACAGCTAGGGAAAGGTGGTCTACTGCAAAGGCTCACTGGGGGGCTGACCCTGGCACTCCCCAACAACTTCCCTCCATCCCCCGGGAGGGAGGTTGCCTGTCCTGGTCCAACTGTGTCCTGGCACGGAGCCTGGCACGTAGTAGGAGCTCAATACATGAATGGAGAGTGGTCTGCAAACCCAGATTCAGGGACGCTGCGCCTCGTGGGGGGGTGTTTGCGTGTGTGCGTGTGCTCACATGAGTCTCCTTGTCCCCTGCCCCCTCCCTCTAGGCTGGGCTGGTGACCTGAGGGTCACACCAGGCCTCGCAGTTCCATCCTATGCCCGCAGTGACAACCCAGATCCTCCATTCTCCACCAGCGTTCACTTTAATTGCCCAAAAATTGGCGATAGATACAAAAAAAATAATGAGGCCTAATTATGTTAATTAAACGGCTAATTCATTAATTAACGCACTCACATCTTTGGCTTGGAGAGCCCCTCACAGTGGCCATGGGGTTGGTTCAGTTCCAGCAGGGACGGGAGGCCCTGTCTGGGGCCGGGAGTCTGTTGGCCTCTTACATGGGGGCCGCAGTTTCTGGGCTGCTGTGAGCCCCCTTCAGCTGCCCGTCCTCAGACACCCCTCTCTGCCCTCCTGCCTGCAGTGTATGAGACCCTGGGAAGCGGGTGATGAGCAGATCTGGACAAGCGGGGTCTGCATCCCCAGGAGCTTTCTGATGACTTCCGGGTGACCTCGCAGCCGGCAGGAGGCAGCGTGGATGGCAAGAGGCCCCACAGAGAGACGGAGAGGGCAGGTTTGTCCAGTGGGGCTCAGGCACTCTAAGTCCACACACACAAGGACATGTTACCCCAAATGGTCCAGGAGGCCCTTCTGTCCTTGGAGGGACCACTCTGGATCAGAGCCGGGTAGCAGAGCCCTGCTGGCCGTGTGCAGCTTGGCCACTGGTTTACTTGACCATCATTCACAGGGTAGACAAGGTCCTCATGGTGCCCCAGCCTGGGCCACTGGCACCTCAGCTCTCACCTCCCATCACCTGTTCTCTGCCTCTGGTCCCATCTTTGGGTCTGGACCCCTCATGTGCTCTCCCAGCACCCTGTCCTATGTCGTTAGAGGCCTTGGTGCAGTTTGTAATGATACGATCCCTCTCCTTCCCTCTCTCCGAGGTCACAATCTGTACCGTATTATCACTAAAATCATCTGTTTTCTTGTTTGTTTCTGTCATCAGACAGGGCTGCACCTCTGGGTCCCCCACCTGGGCTTGTGAAGTAGGGATGCATTTCACAGCCACAAACTCAGGTGACCAAAGACATCACTTGAAGCCACATGGAAAAGAGGTTAAGGATGGGGTCTTGACATTAAACCCTGGTTTCACCCCTTCCAGGCTGTGTGACCTTAAGCAAGTGTCTTAACCTCTCTGGGTTATGACCTAGGCATTCCCTTGGAAAATGGAGATGGCGAGTGCTCCTTTCTCACAGGGGGCTGTGGGCTTTTAAATGAGATACTGTGTGCAGAGCTCATAGACTGGGCCAGGTAGAGGCAGTGCTTAATGAGCGTCAGCAACTTTGATTTCTTTATTTTCCCTAATACTTTCGTTTTGAACTGCAAGACCCCATCTTCCTGATGCCAAAAATGTAATCCAGGCAGAGTTGGCCAAATTGGGGATTTCTCACTTCAGTTGAACAATTCGTCACGTTAGTGCTTTTGTTTGTCCTCTGCCCTCTTCTTGGAGTTGGTGCTAAGCTCCAGAGCTTACACAAAGCCCTCGCCTGCCTGGCTCCTCCTGGTTTCTCCTTGTGTCGTTGTGTCTCCTGGGCTCCCCTCCCAGCATGTGAGTCATATTGGAGGAGACTGTGGCAAAGGGAAAAATCCTGTGCCCCATACACATCTATCAGCATACCCCCCATATTTAATTTTATTTATTTATTTATTTAATTTGTTTTTAAGAAGATGTTGGGGGTAGGAGTTAATTAATTAATTAATTAATTTTTACTGTGTTGGGTCTTCATTTCTGTGCGAGGGCTTTCTCTAGTTGTGGCAAGCGGGGGCCACTCTTCATCGCAGTGTGCGGGCCTCTCACTATCGTGGCCTCCCTTGTTGCGGAGCACAGGCTTCAGACGCGCAGGCTCAGTAGTTGTGGCTCACGGGCCTAGCTGCTCCGCGGCATATGGGATCCTCCCAGACCAGGGCTCGAACCCGTGTCCCCTGCATTAGCAGGCAGATTCTCAACCACTGCACCACCAGGGAAGCCCCCCCCCACCATATTTTAAATCAAGTGGAAAAGATTCATACAAACTCCACCATCAAAGACCATGACTAGGGACTTCCCTGGTGGTCCAGTGGTTAAAACTTTGCCTTCCAATGCAGGGGGTGCGTGTTCGATCCCTGGTTGGGGAGCTAAGATCCTACATGCCTTGTGGCCAAAAAACGAAACATAAAACAGAAGCAATGTTGTAACAAATTCAATAAAGACTTAAAAAAAAAAAGAAACGAAGACCATGACTATATGTAAAAGCCACGTAGCCTGCTCTGTTTGCACACCATTGCCAAGCGTCACACACCTGCCCTGCGGGGGGACCCAGGCTGGTTAGAATCAACCCCTCCCAGCGCACAATAACACAAGTTCTTAAAACAAAGAGATAACAGCCAGTCTTTATTTCAAAGTTGATATTTTGTTGGTCATGGGTTTTCTGTATTCATTCTGAGTTTTAAGAATACTATTTCTGGGACTTCCCTGGTGGTCCGGTGGTTAAGACTCTGCACTTCCACTGCAGGAGGCCAGGGTTCGATCCCTGGTCGGGGACCTAAGTTCCCACATGCCGCACGGTGCAGCCACAAAATGAAAAAAAAATACTATTTCTGTTGATCATTGAGTTTTTGGCGCCCCCTTAAATTTTGCATCCGTGGCAAGTCCCTCTCTTACCTTACCCCAGGCCCTGACTCCAAGCCTTTTCCTGAGCACGCAGGGCATGGCTACTCCTCCCGGGGCACTCACTCTGCCCTGATGTGACCTCCTCTGACTTCCTGTTCTCACAAGAGGCTGCTGAGAGTGGGCATCCTGGGTGGGACCTGGGAGGAGCAGGGCTTCTCTGCTTTGGGACCCATCAGCCACTTTACTTTGCTTAGGCATCTTCTTAGAGAAAAGTGGGCTGGGGAAGCAGAGGGTGAAACCAACCAGCCTCTCTGGTCTTTCCCTGGAGATGGGGGGAGTGGAGGATTAAGATGGGGGGCTGCAGGGTGAGGAGAAAAGTTTCCTCCTTCTCTCACATGCCTTTCCCATCTACGCTGCTGATTCGCTGCACCATGGTTTGCTACCAAAGCTGGGACTGTGGCATCTTGGTTCCTCAGGTTCTTAAAAGTCATGTAGGGCCCTCCTGGCTGGGTGCCCTGATGTGGGACAGGGAATGTGAGCGTGAGCCCCTTCCCCTGTGACGTCCTGCCCCTCCAGGTACCCAGCGCACCTGGCTGGATGTTCCTGAAACTGGCCTAGAGGCATGGAGACAGAGCAGCGACTGGACTGAAAACTCCCCAAGGTCCTCGGGGTCAGCTGACCACCAGCCAGGGCCCCCAAACTGCCACCTCCAGGTTGGGAGAGGGAGGCTCCTGTGGAGAGGCGCCGAGAGCCCAGCCGGTGCTGGCTTGAATTCAACACTGTTTCCCAGGGAGAGGGAATCGATTGCTTTATTGCTGAGACTTAATTTGAGGGAAGTGAAACTAAAGCTTCATAAGAAATATGATTATTATAGAATGCTTAAGCCCCTGCCTGGGGGGCCTGAGCCCTGCTTGTGTCACCCCCGTCTGGGGCAGCAGGAGCCACAGTCCCACTGTCTAACTGGAATGGATTTTTCAAAAGCGCAATAAAAGCAGCCACCTGGGTGGGGGCACTTGTCTCTTGGAGCCGTCTCTGGGGAGATGTGATGAATGCGGGGTTCTGTGAGCTCTCATCTCCTGACCTCTGGCCCCCCAGTGGATGATAATAGTAATGACAATGATAACAATATTAATATGAGCAGCTGAGTGTTTAGTGAGCATTTACTATGCACCAGGCATTGTTTCACTGAATCCTCGCATTGACTCTTTGTGAAAATGTATCATTCAGCGATTACCACAAAGTTGCTGCGTAACAAACGACCCCAAAACTCAGTCGCTTAAAAACAGCAGTCATTTATTCTCACAGATCAGAGGGTGACTTGGGAGTTAGCTGGTCTTGTCTGGGCTCGGCTGGGGCGAGTAGCTCTGCTCCACATGCTCCGTCCTCTTCCCGGGACCAGCTCCCAGCCTGCGCTTATTCTTCTCGTGGATAGCAGAGCCACAGAGCAACTGGAAATGCCCAAGTCCTTTTGAGGTCTTGGCCCCAGAGTGGCTTCCCTCTCTCCTCCCTCCTTCTGTTGCCAAAGCAAGTCACGTGGGGCCAAGCTCAAAGTCACAGGTGGAGAACAGTGTCCTGCCTCTTTAGCGAGAGTCACTACCGAGTTGGAGCCAATAATGCAATCTGCCACAGGTACCATTCTTGTTATCCCCATTTGACAGATGAGGAAGATGAGGGCCAGAGAGAGAAAGTTGCTCCCTAGGGTCACACAGCCCTGGGAGCTGGGATTCAGAGCTCAGCCTGTGTCTGAAGCCTCAGCGACCCCTTTCTCATTACCCAATTCAGTGCCCGAGCTCACGCTGACCGGGGCAGTTCATCAGGACCCAGACTGTTGTGACTCCAGACATGTGGCCTGGGCCCACCAGCTGAGGGTCCCACTGTCCCTGGTGTACCCCCCATTCACTCCAATTCCTACCAGAATAAGAGTGGGCTCTGGGAAAGGGGTAGATCGCTCCTCGGGGCCAAACACCTCCTCGTATAATTTTTGCTTTGCCCTGTGAGGGGACATCTGGCTTCCCCAGCTGGTGAGGGTGGAGTCAGGATTTGAACCCGGCTCCGGACGCAGAGCCTCCCTGGTACCGTGGCCCCAAACTGAGCACAGAGGTTCACTCTTAGCTCGGCCCTCCACTGGTGGCAGTGCCCAGGGCTCTCACTGACCTTGCCCCGAACACATGGGAGCTGACAGATACAGAAGCAAGAGATGCCTGGGTTTCCTTCCTCCCAGCCTCTTCTGGGGGCCTCAGCTGCAGAATATCTGTTTTCCCCTCAGCTCCCCGACCCCTCCCCTGGGGCTCCCTGGGACAGCAGAACGCATGCCTGGGAACCCGTGGCTGCGTGGTCCTCAGGGACCCACGGACTCTCATCACCTGACTCTTTTTAAGCTTTTATTATTTCTCGATTACCCAAGTAATACATGTTCATTGCAGGAAAATTAGAAAATACAGAAAAGCATAAAGAAAAAAAAATCAAGTGTAACCAGTTTAGAGACATCTCTACTCATTAGGGGTATAAACATGAAATGGTTTTATTCTTCCAGTAACTGCCACCACTCTGTTCCCTCTGAACCTCCTCTCCCTGCCTGCTGGGTGGCGAGTCCATAAACCACATCTCAGTCCCGTTCCATAACTTTCCACTCTGGGTTATTAAGACTGGCTCATGCTGGTACCCAAGACTTGGTCCCATGTTGTTTCAAACTCCAAGACCACTTTGTGTTCGAGGCCTGTCCTCTCCCCGACCACTGGGGTCGGCAGTGGGCTCTTCCCAAGCCCCCCACTCTCACAGCGTCTGGCCCCCATGTTGGCCTGGGGAGGCGGGACTCACGTAGCCTTTTGTAGGGTTCTATCTGCTGATGTAACTTGTCCGTGGGTGGATGGCCATCCACAAGGTTCTCCCTGGGGAGGGAGGGGACCCTCCTGTCCTGCCCCCCAGGCCTTGCTGGTCCCCTTCTCCCCCCCCCGCCCCGCGATTTAGCCACATCTTGAGGCCGGCCCCCAGCTGTGGCCTCCTGCTGTGTGGCTCCTTGCAACTGGTGGCCCTCAAACTTGTCTTCCCTGGTGACATTCAGCTATGGGGCTGTGGGCACCTGCTGCAGCCAGGCATGGAGCCTGGGGGCCTGGGCACTCAGCAGGTGGTCCTAGTGACCCCGGCATCTTGGCCAGTGAGCCGTTTGCCTGGGCTCCATGGGCACAGGGACAGGCCAATGCAGTGGCCAAGTGCTGGGCTGGAAAAGCCAGTTTCCTCTCCTTGCAGGCACCTGGGCTGGAAGAAAGATTCCCTTAGACTTTGGGAGGAAAAAGCCGAACTCCCCACGTCCACGTGGAGGAGAGCGGAGGGAGTGGGTGCTCCCCTCTCTCATCTGCTCTTATCTACGTCTGGGGGAGGGGCTGGGGGGCAAGCTGAAATGGGTTCCATCTCTGGGGTGACCACCCAGCATGTGAGTGGTGGGCCTCCTCTGTCTCCAGGACCTTCTCTCGGTCCCTGGGGTGAACCATTGGCAGTTAACGTTCATCCCATGTCCCCCTTCCCGCTCCAGGCTGACTGTGTCATTGATGGGCTCCTGGCCCCAAGAGATAGAGGTGGGTTCTCTGTGCCTTCCAGTCCAGATAGGTTCATGGTTTCACACCCAGCTTGGGAACTCTGGGTCTTTAGGGTGGGCTCCCAGATTTGCATAAGTACTCTCCAGCTGTAGAGAGAAGGACTTGGAGACAGTCCCCATTTTATGCGATGAGGAAACTGAGGCTCTAGGGGCTGGAGTGATGTGCCCAAGGTCACAAGGCTGATGAGTGGTCATTCAGTTGTTTCCTGGACATTGCCTCACATCTCCCCACGCTGTCACCCCCCTACCTCCATGCCCACTGCTAAACTGACACCAGGACAAATTCTTGTTGAATCAAAGAATAAATGAATGAATGAAAGCAAGGATTACATTTCCAGCGCTAGAAAGTTTTATTTTAGGGCTGTTTCTGGATTTTGGAGAACTAACAAATGGGTCACGAATATTCCCATTTGCCAGATGGGGAAATGGAGGCCGAGGTCCCCTGGAGAGGATACAGTCCCTCCGGGTATGTGAGTTGGGGATGCATCCAGTGCAGTTCCTGCCTGCATCTCGGCAGTGGCTTTTGAGCCAGAGTAAGGAAGCAGCTGGCTCGCCGGACGGCTCTTTCCTCTTTTTCTCCTTCCTCTTCTCTCTGTCCCCATCCCGAAGGTAAAAAGTTCACGCAGGCGGCCATCCGTTGCAGGCTGTCGGGCGGCCATGTAATCTCTCTGTGCTTTTATTACTTAAAATCGGCGCGATGTCCAGGCTGGGGAATTTTCCAAGGTGTTTGAGGCTGCCACGGGCCCCATTTATATTGTGCCTGAATTTCCTTCCCAGTCTCCTTGAGACAAGTGACCAGCAGGTCCCGCCGTGAAGGCCGTATCAGTCATTTGCCAGTGGGAGCCGGGCCGTGAATTTTCAGGGGACGGCGCGGCGGAGAGCGAGGGCCGGGGTGCGGGGCGACGGTAAACATGTCGCGGGAATGTGTCTCCCATCGCTCACGGTCAGATAGCAGAGGTAGGCACACACGCGGCCCCTATCTCTAAATCTCGGCCTGACCTGTGGGAGAGATGGAGGTGACTTTCAAGGGAGTCTGTCTGCAGGGAAACTTGGATGAGAAGTTTATGGCAGGTCGGGTTTCCCTGAGGGTGGCGTGGCGCCTGTTCCCAGTGGCTGCCTGGAAAATAGCGACCTTCTGGTTAATGTACACATTCGTTTATGTTTTCACTCCGTAAAAATTTATTATCGAGCATTGGCTGTGTGAAGAGGGTGTGTATTTGGATTTCTGGAAAGATGCAAAATGAGGATCTTTATTTTATGGGGGCAAAGGGGTCCCAGAGACAGGCTGCTGTTGTCCCCGCTCTGTGGTCCCTTGTCGCCTTGCTCCAGATTGAGTCCCATGCCAGCTCACCCTGTTGCCCTGTCTGGGGCCAAGAAGCTCACTGAGGGTGCTGGGAGAGGAGATCATGCCCAGGAGAGGGACTGCTCTCCTCCCTGGGGGTGGGGTCTCTTCCCCAGGACGGCGGCTCAGTGCCAGCCTCTGCTCAGGGCACTTACTCACCCAGTCTCATCAAACCCTACAACAACCCTGTGACGTGGGGACCATTATCACCCCGTTTTACAAATGAGGTTAAGAAAACTTCCAAGGTCATCCAGTGAGTTGAAGCTAGAACTTAGACTTCAGCCCTGCTCAGTGGGCCCCTAAAGGCCCCCGAGAGGAGGATTCTGGCTGTTGCCTGCAGTCTGGGGTGGGGGTCTGAGGACCTGAGAGCCTCCTGTGCACGTGTGTCCCATCCACCTGCCACTGAGATCCAGGTGTGGCGTCTCACTGACCCCCCAGCCCACTCCTCCATCCAGCCCGTGGTAAGGGGACACTCTGGCAGAGGACAGAGACAGGGGACAGAAACGGGTCCTCAGCACTCAGGAGGAGAGCAGAGAGAGGAGAAGGTGTCTAGGGCAGCGGGGAGGCTGGGGTGAGGTGGGGGAAGGTGGACGTTTAGACAGACCCGGAGGTGGGAGACACTTTGTCTTTGAGTCTTCATGTCTTTTCCTCTCTTATCTGTCTCCACGGTCTTGGGCGAATGGCTTCACTCCACTGAGCCTCAGTTCTTCACCTGTGAAGTGGGGATTATGGTTCCGGTTGCTGTAAGGATCTGAGAGCAGGGTGACCAACTTGTCCTGGTTCTCCCGAGATGTTGCTCAATTTAGCACTCAAAGTCCCCCATCTTGCAACATCCCTCAGTCCCCAGCAGACTGCGACAGTGGTCTCTCTACGGGAGAGAGTGGCCCGAGCCTCCAGGCGCCCAGCAAACAGCAGTCTCGGTAAACACGCACCCCTGCCCTGAATTCATATTTCTTGTGGGCCTTCTTGGTTCCTCTGCTCTCTGTTCATTTGTTTCCGCCCTGTTTGCTCTAGGTGTCACCCCATGGTTCTCTGACTGCCCCCTTATGTCCTAGTTTCCGTCGCAACCTCCTCCTCATGTCACTCGGAGGTTCTTCCTCTTCCTCTCTGTCTCTCCGTCTCTCTCTGCCTCATTCCAGCCCCCTCCCTGCCCTATACACCCCATTTCTCCCTTCTCTGCCCTCTTCCTAGTTTTCAGGGACCCCCCTTGGGCCCAGTCTCTGTCCTGTGGCAGAGCACCCACCCCTTACCGTGGGCTGGAGGGTCAGATGGAGGCCCCCATGCTCCCTTCACAGTGACCCTGAGATCCTGACCGAGGCCCCGAGACTGGGCGGAGGGTCCTGAGAGCAGGTTCTGGGTCAGCAAGAGGGATGGGACCAGAGGGATGGGACCACCAGCAAGAGGGATGGGACCACCGCCTCCTCCCCAGGCCTGGGCCGCTCACCGGGCACAGCCTCCCCGGCAGCATCCCTCAGCCTGTCTGTGCTCAGACAAGGACTGACTCTTTCAAAGATAATTTACTGGCTGATACCTCATTGCACATGGTAATAGCTCGTGCTTAAATAATAATAAGCTTGATTGCCGTGCAGTCGTTAAACTTTTCCCATTCAGTTTAACTGACCATTTTGTGTGTGGTTTGGAAGAAGGGGGGAGAGAGCGCGGTCATTATCCCAGGCCTGAAACGGGAGTTAATTTCTAATGAAGGTATAATTTTATTCCAATGATTTTACATTTAATTAACTAAAGCTACAAGTAATTTGAAATTATATGGTGATGGGGCCTCACTTTGGGGATCACAGAGGGCAGAGAAGGGGAGCTGAAGGTGGGAGGAACAGAGGGGCAGGGGTGGCCAGGAGCAGGGCTGGGTGGGGAAGAGGGACAAAGGGACAAAGGACCCTGTGTCAAGTAGTGGCTGTTGAGGCCAGTTATCTCTTGAATCCTCATCTCAACCCTTTGTGGCAGGAAGCACTGTTGTTTCCACTTTGCAGATGGGGAAAGGAAGGCGCAGAGAAACGAAGGAGTAGACGGCTGTACTTTGGTCTTTCTTCCCCTCCCCTCCCTGTTCTGGAAGCAGCACCTCCATCTACATGGCTTCTCCTCCCCCAGCTCCATCCTATGGGGCTGCCATGTTGTTCCATGGTCTTGACCCCAAGCACCATTGGGTTGGGCCAATGACTCCCTTTCCTGGGATTTTTGAACTGGGGCATGAGAGACCGAGACCGTTGATGGCTGAAGGATAAGAGTTGCTTTTCTTTCTTATCTAATTTAACTTGCATTCCGTTTGGGGCACACATCTGAAGTGGACAGCTGGCTGAAATCCTACTCATGTCACACCCATGTCACCATCATCCAGAACAAGCTCTGTAGCAGGCTCCCTCATTCCTCTTTCTAGTCAATACCTCCCCACAGACTATCACCATTGACCAGCTTTGCTCTTTTTGGACTTTGTGCAAGAATCAAATAGCATGTGTTCTACATCGGGCTCCTTTCGTCCAATATGATGCTTAGAAAATTATCCAAGTTGTTGCATGTTGCAGTAGTTTGTCCCTTTCCATTGCTGTGTAGGAGTCCATTGTGTGAACTGGCCATAATTTGCTAATTCATTCTCTTTTTCGTAGACATTTGTGCTGTCTCCAGATTGGGGCTGTCATGAACCCTGCTGTCGTGATCCTTCTTGGGCCTGTTTTCTGGAGGGCTACTCATTCTCTTGCGTATATGCCAGGAGTGGAACTCCTCGGTTCTGTCCGTCTCTCTCTCTAGCTTTGGTAGATGCTGCCACACTGTTTCCCAAAGTGGCCCTACTGCTCTCTGCTCCTCTCAGCAGTCTCGGAGGGTTCAAGTTTCTCTACATTGTGACACTTACCATTGCCAGTTCTTTTAATTTTAGCCATCTGGGCAGGGGCGGCATGTATCACTTTGAATTTTCCTGGTGACTAATGATATCAGTGACGTTAACAGCTTTTCTAGGCCTTCTCATCCTTTGGATACCCTTTTCTGTGAAGGGCCTGTTCAAGGCTTCTGGCCATTAAAAAAAAAAATGGGTTGTCTGCTCTTTTCTTATTGCTTTCTAGGAGTTCTTTATATATTCTGCCTTTTTACTCTCTTAAAGGTGCCTTGATGACCAGGAGCTCTTAATTTTAATGAAGTTAAAAGGTAAAACTCTAAATGTAGAACTAGAAGGCTAATTGTCAGCCATATTTTCTACTCTGGACAAAAGTCAGACTCCAGCAAACGAAGGGAGTGAAATCCCTGTTCTGAGAGAGAGGCAGAAAGAGTCCTGCCGCCCTCCTCACCTCTGGTCCAGCTGCCCCTGGGCCTGGCTCTGTCCCTCCCCACCTGTGGCCTGGATATCTCACATTGCGTCCTGCAAAGCCATGATGTCCTTGATTACAGCATCCTTCTGATAAAATCCCCCTTTAACTTAAGCTCATTCAACTTGAATTTTCTTTCTGTGCAACCCAGTGATCCCCATTTCACAGAGGAGGAAACTGAGGCTCGGGGAGATGTTGTGATTTGCTCCAGGTCCCACGCTGCTTAGTCTGGGGTTGAATTCAGGCCCCAGCTCACTATGAGGGTGACTCAGGAGACCCTGGAGAAGGGCTTTGGGGACGCGGCAGAGAGATGTCAGGGTTTGTGATGAGAAGGTGGAGTGACTGAGCCTTGGGGACTGAGGGGTGGGTCAGAGGGAAGAAGGTCTGGGTCAGGGACATGTTCTGGGATAGAGGCAGCAGGTGTGGGGGGGGACGGGGGTGCTCCTGATGAGATACTGGCTGGGAGAAGCCTGGGCAGGGCTGGGGTGAGGGTCCAGCAGGTGTGACCCTGCTCAGTTTCCAGGTGAACCTGATCCTGGCCTTGATGCTGGCCTAGACCCTGACCGTCGTCATGTCCATCCCCCTACCTCTGGAGTCTGTCCAAGGGAGGAGGGCGGGAGGGTGACCTGAGCTGGGAGAGAGTTCCCGAGACTGAAGTCTCCTGGTCCTGAGGGGAGGGGCCGAGGCAGGGTGGGGTGTTTGTGAGGGGGTCGCCTGGGGTGGCCTGGCCTTCCAGCCTCCTTGGCAGGGTGCCTGTGTGCACAAGGATGGACAAGACCATGTTCCTGAGCTCTATAGAGCCTCGTCCAGATTGTGGCTGAAGGCTGAGTGGGGCCCGGAGTGAATAAACACCCCTTCAGGTGTAATTAAGTGCAATGAGGCCCTGTAGACTGAGCCACAGCCCCCTCCCCGGGACAGCTGGGCCTCGGATTACACACGCACACCTGCAAGTTCATAGCGGCATGCACAGAGACGTACAGAGACACAGAAACGGAGATCTGAACCCTCAGAATCACCCAGAAAGTCACGCAGAAGTGGACAGGTGCCCGCACTTCATGAGAAGCAGCTAACCTTCCTCACTCAGCCCTCTGATGCTGCGCGGCTGCCACTGCATCCCCAGAACCCCCGGGAGGGGGGTATTATGATTAGTATCTGCATTTTAGAAAACTGATGCTCAGAGACTCAGACCAGGCCTCCGAGATTCTAAAGGCTGAATCTCAGCTGCTACTTCCATCACATGTCACATACCCGGAAATGGAGAGAAGCAGATAGGGGTACCCAGAATCCCAGGTACCTGCACAGAAAGAGAGACGCAGTGGCAGGGCCACGGGCAGATAACACAAGTCACCAGCCTTACACAGGCAGACAAGACGCGTGGACACCCACTTGGAGGGGCGCTGGGAGGCCCCAGGAAGACCCCACAGCCCTCCGCATGAGAGGCCCTGGGGTGGCGGCCTCTGACTTTCCAGACTCTGGGTTTCTTCCAGCATCATCCGTGTCCCTGCCTGCTTCAGAGGCCTCAGTGACCCTGACCAGGCCTCAGAGCTCCCTTGTCTCCATGGCCACCTGAGGTCAGGAGGGCAGGAGTCTGGCCTACATCCTTCTAACTCCCGACCCAGGTGGTACCACCCCGTTTGAATGCTGGAAACTGGTGTCAGTGCTGCAGGCCAGCTTGGCCTTGGGTCTCCACCGGGGACTGCGGACTTTCCCTGCGGTCCCCATCTCTACCCCTAGTACACTCTACCCCACACTTCCAGAAAACTTCCCCAAACTTCGAGGCCTTTGGGGCTGACAGGGCTCCCCCAGCCCAGAGTCTTAGCTGTCAGCGTGGGCAAGTGTCTTCTCAGATATCGCTGGTTGAAAGCAGGGTGCGCAGGTGAGTGGAATTTAGGGGCGCCCCCTCCTGCCTTCCCTCTGCTCATGTAGTCACACTCCATTCACTTGCCTGCCTCCTCCACTCCCTCCTGTCCCAGGCTCCGGGGGCCGTGGGAGAGAGAGCTCTTCTGGCTTCCCGTTGTCTCCTTGGGGAGATGAGCAAACAGCCAGGCCTTCAGGGCTTCTGGTCCTCAGCCCTGGGCTGCTCCACGGAACCACTGGCCCCGGCCCTGGCCAGTCAATCTGATCATCTGATCGGTTGAACGCGGTGGGGGTGGGGTCTCTGTTGGTGGGGCTGGCTTTGGTCTGTGTTAGCACCTCCCCAGTGGGTCAGGAAGGCTTCTCTGAGGAGGTGACCTTTAGCCAAGCCCTGGAGAGAGGGAGGAATAAGCAAGAGAGGCTTAGGGGCAGAGTCTGCCAGGAAGGAAGGACCAGCCTCAAAGTCCCGAGGTGGGGACGATCTTGAAGACCAGGTCGGAGCAAGGCAGGACCAGCTCAGGCTGGGAGCCAGGATTTGGTTCAGAGTGAAAGGGAAAGTTGCTGGAGGTTTTTTTGTGTTTTTTTTAAAACCATTTTATTGAGATCTGATTGACTTATAGAAAGTTGTACATATTTAAAGTATACAACTCAGTAGGTTTGGGGGATGAGTATCCATCCCTGAAACCGTCACCACAATCAGGGTCAAAAACATACCCATCACCTCCCAGAACTTCCTCCCACCCTCTTTATTATTATCATTATTATTTGCATGTGTGTGTGGTAAGAACACTTAACATAAGATCTACCCTCTTCGCAAAGTTTAAGTATACAGTATCATTAGCTGTAGCCACTGTGCTGTAGAGACAGAACTTACTCATAACTGAAACTGTGCCCTGTGACCATCCACGCCACTGCCCCCTGACCCCACCCCTGGCAACCACCAGCCTACTCTCTGCTTCCATGAGTTTGACTATGTTAGATTCCACATATAAGTGAGCTCATATAGTATTTGTCCTTCTGTGCTGGCTGAGGGGTTTAAGCAGGGAAATAAGGGGTTCGGTGGGCACAGGGAAGGGATTCAGAGACGGTACAATTTCCCCAAGGACAGGACCTGTCTGTCTGGTTCACTCTCTACCCCAAGTGCCTGGAACAGAGCTGGCCCAGACTACAGGTGTTTAGTAACAGTTTGTTGAAGGAACAAATGACTGCGTGTCTGCAGTTGGCATTAGGTGGTCACAGGGCCCCACCTAAGTAGGGATGTGAATCCCAGACACACCCAGGAAGGCAGGTCCACGTAGGGTGATAAGAGAACACCTGGGGCCGCAGGCTTGTGAGGCAGGCAGATGTCAGGGAGCACCTGAGGCCCGGGCAGGGGATGGCTCATGCCACCTTGTCCAGCATGGAGGCCCAGCAGTTTGGGGGCCAGTGGAAGCCATTCAGCCGGGGCTCAGAAAGAGCCAAGTTCCTTGTGAAGTCACGCCCGCTGTTCACCCAGGGCTGAGGTGCCCAGACGTGCTCACAGCATACATCTCTGTGTGGCTTGTCACTCAGTGTGTTTTCAGGCAAAGCCCAAGGGTCCCGGGCTGACCAGAGCAGGGTCCCCGACAGGACACGGGTCAGAGGTGTGAGTGGCTGAGGTCAGGGTTTGATTGCTGACTAGGAAGGAGCCAGAAATTTGGTTTCATTTCATTTTCCAGCTCCAAATAATTGAGATTGGCTTCCTGGGGGTATGTACTGAGACGGGTTCCAAGGCCACATGTAGGCTCGGTGGGAAGGAATGCTGTGATCCATTAGTGATGTCTGCCATGGCTATGGGTGCAGGCAATGGTGGAACGTGTTGTATATTTATTTCCTTGATAAGGTAGGTTCAGAAACTGGGTGCTGCACTGAGGTCAGGAGCCAGGTAGAAACAGAAGTCCGGAACCAGCAAGTGGCTGAGGTCAGGAATTAGCTAAAGATTAAAGTTGGGTACCAGATTGTGGAATGATGTCAGGAGCCAGAGAATTGCCAAAGTCAGAAGAAGATGGTGATTGATGTCAAAAGTCAGCAGTGGGATGGTGTCCTGGGGCCCCATCTAGGCTCTGGGAGCAGAGCGTTCTGATATTTGGCATGTCTGCGATGACACGTGCAGGGAATTGTTGTCATGCAGGCCACTGATCTGACATCCCTCAGCCTGGACTACTCACCGTCTCTCTTTCACCTGGTCACTTCACCTGGTGCCCTATTTTTTTTTTTATAAGAGCTTTTTAGGTATATAATTCACACACCAAACAATTCCCCTACTTAAAGTATAAAATTCAGCGTTTTTGAGTATATTCAAAGGGTTATAGGACCATTACCACAATCAATTTTAGAAGATTTTCATTACCTCAAAAACGAACTCTGTGCCTATTAGCCCCGCTAACCCCCTCAGCCCTCGGCAACCACTAATTTACTTTCTGTCTCCATGGATTGACTTTTGAACATTTCACGTAAATGGAATCATATAATATGTGGCCTTCTGCAACTGGGTTTTTTCACTCAGTATAATGTTTTCAAGGTTCATCCATGTTACATGTATCAGAACTTCATTCCTTTTTATTGTTGGATAATATTCCATTACCTGGATATATCATATTTTGTTTATCCACTCATCAGTTTGATGGACATTTGGATTTGTCCACTTTTTGGTTGTTATGAATGGATATGCTGTGAACACTCATGCACAGACTTTTGTGTGTGGACATGTGTTTTCCTTTCTCTGCGGCATATACTTAGGAGTATAATTGCTGGGTCGTGTGGTAATCCCGTGTTTAACCGTTTGAGGAACTGCCAGAGGCTGCACCATTTTGCATCCCCATCAACAGTGTACGAGGGCTCCAGTTTTTCCACAACCTCACCAATACTTGTTATTATCTGTCTTTTTTATTGTAGCCTGTGTGGGTTTGAAGTTGCATCTCATTGTGGTTTTGATTTGCATTTCCCTAATGGTGAAAAAGGTGGAGCATTTTTTCATGTGCTTATTGGCCATTTGTATATTTTCTCTGGAGAAATGGCTACTCAGCTTTTTTGTCCAGTTTAAAGGTGGGTTATTTGCCTTTGTATTGTTGAATTGTAAGGGTTTATTCTGGATATTAGACCCTTATCAGATACAGGGTTTGCAAATATTTTTTCTCATTCTGAGGTTGCCTTTCACTTTCTTGATAGTATATTTTGAAGCCCAGAAGTTATTTCTTCCTGCCTCCCTCCCTCCCTTCCTTCATTCCTTCTTCTCTTTTTCTTTCTTTCTTCCTTCTAGTTTCCTTGCCACTACAGCTACCCCCAGGGGTGTCAACCAGCACCCATAATTCCAGGAAGCAAACAGACGCCTTTTCGCACAGCCTGTGCTAGCTACTGTATCACTATGACCAATGGAGAGAAAAGCTATTGATATTAACCACATTGCTCTAAGGAAGTTGCTAGAAACATCCTGTTGATCATGGTCCTAGAGCAGAAACTACTCAGAAACCACCTCTCAAAGGTTGTCCTTAAAATATGATGTCTTCCTTATCTATGTTAAATTTGGTTACTCTGCTTTCGGTGTCATATCTAAGAAGCCATTGCCTGATCCAAGATTTACACCTATGTTTTTCTTCTAAGAGTTTTACAGTCTTAACTCTTCTGTTTAGGTGTTTGACCCATTTTGAATTAATTTTTGCATATGATGTGAGATAGGGGTCCACTTTCATTCTTTTGCACGTGGATATCCACACTGTCAGCACCATTTATGGAAAAGAATATTCTTCCCCCATTGAGTTGTGTTGGTACCATTGTTGAATACCAATTAACTTTAAATGTGAGGTCCTTTTTTTCTTGACTCTCAATTCTATTCCATTGATTGTATGTCTAACCGCACACTAGTACCATACAGTGTTGATTCCTGTAACTTTGTCATGTGTTGAAATCAGAAAGTGTGAGTCCTTCAACTTGGTTCTTCTTTTTCAAGATTGTTTTGACTATACTTTCTCCCTTGCATTTCCACACGAATTTTAGGATCTACTTGCCCATTCTGCCAGAATGGCAGCTGGAATTTTGTTAAAGATTGCATTTAATATGTAGATCAATTTGGAGGATATTGCCATTTTAATAATATTGTCTTTCAGTCCATGAACATAGGCTATCTTTTCATTTATTTATGTCTTCTTTAATTTCTTTAAAAAATGTTTTATAATTTTCAGAGTATTACACTTCTTTTGTTAAATTTACTGCTAAGTATTTTATTCTTTTTGATGCTATTGTAAATGCAATTTTCTTAATTTCGTTTTTTGTTTGTTCATTGCTAATGTATAGAAATACAGTTGATTTCTGTATATTGATCTTATATCTTGCAACCTTGCTCAACTTTTTATTAGCCCTAATAGTTTCTTTGTGGATTCCTTAAAATTATCTATATGCTACATCATATCATCTACATATAGAGAGAGTTTTATTTCTTTCTTTCCAATATGGATGCTTTTTATTTCTTGCCTGATTGCTCTGGCTAGAACTTCCGATACAGTGTTGAATAAAGTAGGGAGAGAAGACATTCTTATCTTGTTCCTGATTTTAGGGGGATGGGGAGGGGTGCTGGGTGGCTGTTGGGGAGCCTGTGAGGGGAGCAGGTTTAGGGGAAAGGGAAAGAGGACCGGAGGGATGGCCAAGGAAGGCCATGAGGCAGCTGGCAGCAGGTCAGGATTTGGAAGATGGCAGCTCCTGGGTGGTAACTGCACCCTGGGAGAGGATCCGCTGCCCAGGACAGTGTGTGCTCTGGGGAAGGACTGCCTGGGGGAACGATGTATCCTGCCCTCCCCATCCATGACTTTTCTCTTCAAGCCAGAGCCTCTCTCCTCCTCCAGGAGGGCAGCTCTGTGAGGTCTATGAGGCTACCAGATCATCCTCCCAGTGGGGGGTCAGGGCATGAGAAAGATCTGTTTGCTGGGATTGGGGAGGAGACTGGTGGAGCCAGAGGTGGTGGATGCAGGGGGGGTGGGGGACAGTGCTCAGAACTGGACATTCATGCATTCATTTGTTCAACAAACATGGATTTAGCCTCTACTCTGTGCCACCTTGATCTAGGTTCAAAACAGGAAGGGTGACAGACAATGACAATAGACACAAGGAATAAGTATATTACACAGTTCCTTGGGGATTCCTTAAGGATGGTAGAAATGCCCTATTCCTAAAGATGGCAGCCAGCCCCTCCCTGGTGGTCCCTCCTCCATTCTCCTACCCTTTTCCTGCCACTCTTTCCCCATCACCCTTCTTCCTCCCTTCTTCTTGGGAAATCACCCCTCTGCCCCCTGCAGTGCCCATCCTCTGGGTGCCCACTGAGAAGGCACAAGGATGGCCACTTGGTTGGTGCATAGGCTCATTCTGTCCCTGGATGGGCACAGTGCTGATGGCGTGCTGAGCACAGGCCATCTCTGTTGCCATGATGCAGGGGCTGCTCCCTTTGTGCCCCACATTTTGCCACGCACAGTCACCTGAGGGACTTTCAAGGGCTTAGAAAGGCCCTGCCCTGCACTGAGGACTCCCCAGGGCACGGGGGTGGGGACAGGAGCAGCGGTATCCAGGTAACTCACCTACGGTGCGGGGAGAGGCAGGTGGGGCTGGGCTCTTCCCTACAAGTTGCCTTCCACGTGCGAGGAATGCACACGCATGCACGCTCCTTCAGGGGCCTGCAGGCCTCTGGATTTGTGCATGAGTGTGTGTGTGCCTGCGTGTGCGTGTACATCCATCTGCAAGTGCACGTGTGTACACAGGTTCACAGTGTGTGCATGAATTACGTGTGCGTGCTGGTTCGTGGGTGCGCAGGCCTCTGAATTTGCGTACATGTGTCTGCGTGTGCATGTGTGTGCGTGCCTGTCCATGCCTGCAAGAGGATGCGTGTTTTTTACCTGTGCCTGCACCATGCATACCTGTTTGTCTTGTACGTGGCTGTTCACCCGTGTACACGTGAGTCAGCACACATGTGGCAGAGACACATGAGTCAAGTCTGAAACCTTAGGATGTTCTGGGTCAGATTTTCCCTGGTAACAAGTGTGCCTGAGGTGGCAGATTAGGGAGTAAAGTGTGGGGAGAAGCCGGACCACAAAGGATTCTGTGCGTGTGTAGGTGTGTGTGTGCACTTGTGTGGCCAGAGGACAGGGTGTGTGTCCCACTCTGTTGTAATTGAGCTTTTGCAATACTCTGGTCCCTGCCCTCTGCCCCTGGCACCCGCTATGGCAACAGCAGCCAACTAGGCAAGCCTTCCACCCTGAGGAAGGCGGGGGGGACACCTCACCCCTCCTGCCTCCATCTCGAGGGTACCCTGGTTTTCAGCTGTGACTCCCCACAGTGGCTTCCTCCTCTTCTTCACCTCACCCCCCAAGCCCAGTCTGGGGAGGGGTGCAGCGGCAGATGTGTATGCTGAGCAGTGGGGAGGGAGGGGATGTAGGACACATCGGGCAGGGCGGTGACAGCTGTCGGGACTTGAGAAAAGCCAGAGGGTGTCCCCTGCGGAGCAGTGTCTGAGAGGCGTGAGGGGCTGGGGACCCCTTTTGGGCTGGAGTTTTGGGTGGGAGGGGCTGGTGAGGAGGGGGGCAGTTAGCGCGGGGGGTGGGAGGGGAGAGCGGGGAGGCCTGGGTAGCAGGAGCCACAAGGCCCGGTGCACCGTGAGACTTGTGTTCGCGCACCTGTTCCTCACAGCTGCCTCCAATTAACAGATGAGGCAAGTCAGGCACGTGGGGCTTCACCCAGCTGGTCAGCCCAGACCAGAACTGCAAGGCCACAGAGCCAGGGCTGGGCCACCCCAGCTGAGGGGGAAGGATTTTCCCCATGCTCAGAGGTGAGGTCCTGGCCTGGCAGGCTGGGGTGAGGGCGGGGTTGCCCCTTCAGAGCAGGGGTGGTGCCCAGAGGCAGAGCAGCAGAGGCTCTGGATGGGAGGGGACTTGACCTGCCCGGGTAGCGATGGACATCCACACAGGGGCCAGTGGGAGGGACCTGAGTGGACAGGCTTCCAAGCCCATACGAGACACCCTCTGGGGACGCCCAGAAAGACCTGGGGTGTCTTTGGGGGTTGGTGAGATTCTGCAACATGCAGGTGGGGCAGGGAACCAGCAAGAATCTTGTACTCTTGCTCCTGTGGACTCATTTATGTATACAAGCAGGGGTGCTGGGGCATTTGGGGTTCCTCTCTGAAGCCGGAGGGCAGTGTTTAAACTGCCAAGGCAGGCTGCAGTCAGCGCAGGGCCCTGAGGAGCTTGGCGCGGGGTTCAAATTCCAGCTCTGCCTCCCCCACCTTGGCCAGGTGTGACTCACTCCCCCCAGGCTCGATTTCCACATCTGTAAAATGGGGCTAATAATACCGTCTCCCCTATAGGACTGTTTTGAAGCCTTAATGAGATAATTGGCTCAAAGTGCTCATCAGCACAGGGCCTGCCCTGTGAGGATGGACAAGCCTGGGGCCCCTGTCGAGTGGACACTTCTCGCTTCACACCAACCTCTAGGCCAGAGGTGTCACCCGGTAATTATCTTTCAGGGCACAGACCCCCATGGCATTTCTGGTGATTTTATGAATCTGGGAGATCAGCTCCTCTAAAAAGAAACTCGTCCTCCCTGGCCCGGGAAGGGACAGGGTACCAGGGCCAGCTGCATGCTGAGGAGGCCACGAGCAATGCTTTATGGGGCCTGTAAAAGCTGCCGGCCCCGCTCCTGGACTTAATGAGATGAGCAGGGCCCTGGCAGCTCCAGTAACTGGCGACTCCAGCTGAGCCCAGCTCATCCGACAGGGGGCAGGGGCAGGCCTCCTCTCTGCCTGGGACCCGGGCAGGTCTGGTGAGGGCTGCAGAGGAGGGGGCAAGGAGGCTCACTCCCCACATGCCTGGGCGCAGGAGGGCTGGACGCAGACCCCAAGCCCTCCCTGCTCAGGAAGGGCAGCGTGAGGCAGAATCAGACAGACCAGGGCCAAGGGCACTTGGACGAGCTGCTTCCAGTCCTGGGCCTGTTTTCTCATCTGTGTAGCAGGAATCAGAATCCACACCTGCAGGCTGTCCTGAGGTTCGAGAAGAAGAATGAGAAAGAGCGCCTGGCGCCCAGAGCGAGGGCCTCAGTGGAGCCCTGATGGCTCAGATCCCCAGGGCGGCCCCCGCTTGGTCCCTCAGCCGAGGTTCATTTGGGCTTTGGGCCTCACCTCCCCCAAATGGGCTGGGCCCAGGGTGCCGGAGTGGGGGGACCAGCAGAGGCTGCGCTGCTCGTGTCCTAAAGAGCAGAGAGGAATGTGAGGGGTGGGGACGGCAGACAGTGGCCAGGGCCGGGCCCCGGGCCACGCTCAAGCCACTCTCAGACCACGTGCCCACCACCTGGGTGGGCTGGGGGTCACCACTCTGGGGACCTCTCTGTCGGGCTGGTCGGTCAGGGCAGGACGCGGTCCTTCCCTCATCCGCTCAGCCACGCTCATCCGCCTGTCCAGGGACCTCCTTCAGCAGACGTCCCTTAGCACTTCCTCAGGGACAGCACCTTACATTCCGTGTTTTTTCCAGTCTTTACGACAACCTGTACGGAACAGTTGATCTACCTTTTTCACAGATGGGGAAACTGAGGTCAGAGGGGCCAAGCCCCTTGACTTTGAGTTGATGCAGAATTCCACCCCATGGGGCTCCAGAGCCTTTTCAGGGCCCCTGTGTCCTTGGTGCCCCCTGCAGGTTGGGGATGGAATAGTAAGGGAAGTGGGGGGACTCCCCAAGCATTAGGCATCTGCCTTGCTGGCTCTGTCATCCATGTAACTCAACCTGCCTCAGCTTCCCTGCCCAGCACTCCGGGTCTCCATGGGGGCCAGATTCTGCTCTAAATCTGACTCTTAATTTCTGCCCACTCTCTGTGCCTCTCTGTGCCCCCCTCCTCCCCGACAGAAGCCTCGGCTGGCTGTACCCTCGGGCCCAGTAAGGTGATGAGAGCTATGGGAGAGCCTGGGCTCAGATCCTCTTAGCCACGTGATCTTGGGCAAGTCCCCTTTCCCCTCTGGCCTTTGTTTTCTAAACAGAGAGGCCAAGTGAGGGTGTCCATGACGGGAAGCTATGGGGCCTGGGGTGGAGGCGAGCACGTAAAGGGCCCTCCCCCCCAGCCTCCTCCCCCGCTCTCCCCACCTCGTGGTTTCAGCTGCTCCTTCGCCACTAACTTTCTCTAAGTCTTTTTAAATCAAAGTCTGAACTGTCATCAGACCAATGCATCGCCTTAAGATGGTGGACGAGACCCCACCTTTCGGGGGCTGGCTCTCCTCTCTCCTGCTCCCCCAGCTCTGCTTCTGAGGCGACAGTCCCTCACTTCCCACAGGGTGTGTGGGAGGATCTAGTGAGATGCAGAAAAGCCCCTATCACAGGGCCTGGCATATAGTAGGCCCTCAGCCCAGGGGAGTTCTCTTGCTGTGACCCTGGCCCAGGCTCCCCCCCCGCAGGGGGCCCCCAGCTTTGGGTGGGGCTGCCATTCCTGGGGGAGGGGTGGGCTCCATGATTCCACAGCAGCCTATCTGCCAGGCAGCTAGATCTGCCCTCTGGTGGGATCTGCTTAGGAACCTGGCTGATCCTTTCTTTGTCCTTTTCTTTGTGGGGACATGGCCTCAGGGGATATCTGTGTGTGCCTTTGGGGAGGCAGCAGTGGGGACAGCTAGTTTCGGGGCCCTCCCCAAGTGGCTTGAAGCTCCCCTGCCCTCTCCCAGGGCCCCGGTCGCTCACCCCCAGCCATCTGATCTCCCCCAGAAGGGACACGGACAATCTAGGACACACCTAGTAGGACTGAAGACCTCCTGTGAGCTCAGTGGTTAGAGCTCAGCTTCTGGTGCCGGGTTGGCCTGGGTTCAAATCCCAGCACCTGTTTCCAAGCTGTGTGATCTTGGGCAACTTGTTTAAGCTCTCTGTGCCTCACACATTTGAAATTTGCTCCTCACTGACGAGGCAAGTGCCCCACTGTCCCCACCCAGCACGCAAGGAAATGGCGCTCTGAGGGCCTGACTCCAGAGGCCTCTGTTTGCCTGCTCCACCCTGGCGTCCTAACAAGAGGCCAGAGGGTCCTGTGAGGGAAGGGGTCTCTTACCTGCTGGGAGGTACACCAGGCAGGGCCATGGCAGGGCGGGGGTCCAGTCTGGCCGTCCCTCAAAGACCTGGTGAGCCCTGGCCTCACCAGAGACCCAACTGGATGAGAACTCCAATTAAAGGTAATTCCCCTTTTTCCTACCTTGAAATTCCTATTGATTTCCTCCCTAAATAGAAATTCCCATTGATTCCTTGTCTGTTCAGATTAGTATCCTTGGCTGTGGCCTTCGGTGCATAATATCCCCCCGCTTCCACCCAGGCGCAAATAACTCTCCCCAAGGTGACCCTGCCACCACCTCTGGGCTGGGGCCTGTAGCTCCCCAGCTGGGGTGGGGGACAGTGGGTGCGCAGAGAACCTGGGCAGGGCTCTGGCCTCCCTCGGACAGCCCATCACCCTACTTCTGCCCTAAATGGGGTGAGGAGGGGCGTACAGATGGAGACGTCACTAGACTTGGACTTGGAACCACCTTGTCGGACCCGCCTCTGCCTACGAACCGTCAGTCCATTGCTCCATGGAGACCCACAGAGGCCTCAGTGCCAGGAAGCAGCCTCGCACGTGGTCCAGCTGGGCAGCCCTCCCCTCCCCCAGGCTCCTCTGCTCGTACTGGCTCACGAGAGCTGGTCGTTAAATTTTCAGCTTTGGGAGCTGGTTGATGTCACACTGGTAGCTTGAAATCAGCCATGGCGGGAGAACTTATGCCATGTAAATTGGCAAATGCTACAGCTCAGGGCCTCTCTCCTCTCCCCTAACCCAGTTGTAAGAGAGCCAATTGTTAAGCCTTACCAGCACACCACTGCCCCAAGCTCCGTCGCCTGCCTCTCACTCCCATCCAGGAGCACTGGGTGGCTTTAGCCCTCTGAACACAGCGGTCTCTTTCACAGCTCCCTGCCTTTGCCCGTGCTGTTCCCTCTGCCTGGAATGTCCTCCCCATCCTTTCCTCCATGGTGGAATTCTTGATGACTCAGCTCAATTTCCTTCCCCGTCGTGTCCCTCCCCATGCCCTGGGTTGGGCATGGGGGTTCAACAATAAAGAAGACAGGCAGGTCCCTGTCCTTATGGAGCTTACAGTTGGGGGCCCGGCCTCAGAGCCAGCTGGGTCACCCAGGAGCTGGGTGGGCTTGGACAGGCCACCCGTGCTCCTGCAGCCTTCAGTGACCTCTCTGTGGGTCAGAACAATCCAAATCGTGGCCTCGGGAGCAGGACTGAGCCTGGTGTGGGCTGGCGTCAGCTGGCTGAATGCTCCCATCCCCATGAGGAGGTACTGATGCTGTCCTCATTTTGCCAGGAGGAAGGTGAGGCAAGGAGAGACAAAGGAACATTCCTGACTCAGGTCACCCTGCTGGTAAGGGGAGGGGAGCTGGGATTTGAGCCTGCCATGTACCCACCACGTCGGCAGGGATGAAGCCCACCCTGTGTGCAGGCGGGCAGCCAGTTCTCCTCTGGCTTGCACGGCCCGTCTGGGTTAGAACGCCTAGGTCCAGCATCCCTCTCCCACCAGTCTGGGACTTACTTCAGGTGGGGGTCTGGGTCTGATTCTCCTTTGTCCCCAGTGTCCAGCCCAGGGCCTGGTACTGGGGTGGCAGGAGGAAGAATCTGAGAAGAGGCTTCTGATAGGGTGAGCAGCGGGCACACGGGGCCTCCCCACACCCCACTCCGGCACCCAAGCCAGCCCCCCAGGTCTGCAGTGGAGGGAGGAGGGGGGAGGAGGTGTCAGTCGGCTCACCCCCCCACCCCCCTCTTAATCCTATCTGGGTGGACTCTGCCTCATGCAGTAACTACCACCTACCTCTGTTTCCCTACTTGGCCTCCTTCCACTAGAAATGGAACCTGGAACTGACCCCAGCTTATACTGGCTGGAGGTAAAAGGAAAGGAAAGAGAGATTGCTGGTAACAAAGAACGTTTCCTGCCTGCCTGCCTCATGTGTGCTTGAATTTTGACGTTTGAGGTTTCCCCATTAGCCCTGTCATGTGAGGAATGTCGAACCCACGAGGTCCGCCTGGACCATCAAGCCAGGGAACTGGCATGGCCAAGGTCACGTGGAGAGTAATTTCCTGGGCTGGGCTTTGAGTCAGGCCTGCCCGACACTGGCCTCTGCACTACCAGCATCCTGTAATGGCAAAGGCAAAAGCCCTGGGGTCCCCGAGACCCGAGTTCAAAACCCAGCGCTGCTTCCTGTAGACCCACTGTGTGATTGAGGCAGGTGACATCGCTTCTCTGAGCCTCCGTGTCCTCAGATCCCTCCCTGGGCTGGGGCCAGAATCCAGTGAGATCCAGCTGTGAGCCCCTTAGTGCTGTACATTGCCCAACATAAGGGCAGGATGGCTGTGCTTAACCGCTTTTCCTGGTACCATCCAGACCCTGGCTGGTCCCTCCAACCACTGAGTTCTGGCCATAAATGGGCTGACCTCCTAGAAGCCCGGACCTGGTCCCTCCCGTCGTTCTACTGATGGCTCAGGATTCCAGGGCCTCCTCCCTGTGGGACTTCGAGCCTCAGTTCTCTCTCTGTTAAATGGGAATGATAGTACCCACCGGGCTCACACTCATGGCCTTTCCGGGGAAGGCGGTGAGGGTGGGGCAGAGTGCTCAGCAGAGGGGGTGCCACAGCCATTGGGACCCGAGGAGCAGGTCCTTAGGGCAAGGTATCTTAATGACTATATTAAGAGCTGACGTTTGTGGAGCCTCGAGGCTTTTCCATGCATGGTTTCACCATATCCTCTGGCAACCCTACGAGGCTGCTCCTATTAATATCCACAGACACAGTTGCTAAGGGGCAGGGGTGGGGATTGGTGACTGGACGTTCTACCCCAGAGCCCCTGCTCTCACCACTACACACACCTCCTCCAAAGCTTCCCCTGTCTTCCCGGAAAACCCAATTCTCTATCTGACGTGCAGACATTTTTGTGATGCGTATAACCTGATTATTTCCTGATTAGTCACTCACCACCGCTAATTCACTCTTCCCACTGATCCCAGCTCCTCCGGAAGGGTGCTTCCCCCTCCCTCTGCAGCGGCCACCCTGATGCTGATGGGCACCTCTGAGAGTGGCCTGCAGGGATCCGGCTGAACTTGCTGTGGTTCAGCTGGCCACAGGAGGGCAGGTCGTGTGGGCGGCAGAGGCCGTGGCACGTGCGGGCCTGGTGTGGGGGGCATCCTCATTTTCCTTGGTAAGCTGTTGACCCATCT